>NC_091953.1:17610644-17678144 GCF_031021105.1 Erythrolamprus reginae | reverse complement strand
TATAAATATCATTTATTTATTTATTTTATTTATTTATTAGATTTGTATGCCGCCCCTCTCCGTAGCATAATGCCAAGCATTAATACAATATAAATTAAATTCTAAATTCAGAAATCTTGCTTTAATCCATGGGTGAGAGACTCGTTGAATAACAGGGTTAAGGCTGGTAGGAATTATTTGATTCTGTTCAAACAAATGTTCCAATTTCATCCAATGATCTGAATGTATGCATTAAATGTTTGAATTGGGTCAGTTCAATTCAGATTTCTGTATCGATTCTGAATCGATTCAGAAAAGGTCAACTCTGTACATATCAGGATGTCCAGATTGTTTTGGAGACATTTGAACTGGCTTTCAAGTCAATTCAGAGATTCAATCCAGCTGCATTTGTATTGAAATTCAGAACCATGAACAGATCCCTCAATTTATTGCCTGGATTGAGTTCATCCAATTCACCTCTAGAGAATGTAACAATTGGTGTCTCCTGTGGAAATATGAACTTTACTTCCAGGTTCACAAATAAACATAAATACTGGGATTAAAATTGATTTCCTGTTTCTTGAAGATTTCCTCTCCTTACATTAGATCAGTTATTCTATGAACTGTTGCACCATTAACAGCTTGAGATGAACCTAACCTTGTCTATCTTTGATTATTTTCATTGGAAAGTTCCTAAAAATTACAGATATGAGAAAAAACTTTCCACTTGTGTTAATTTTTTTTTAAAAAAACATAATGTGTGTTCTGTCGAGCTCTCTGGTAGAATCCTCCCAAAAATGCACAGATACAATTTCAGACACACACACGTTTGAAAATTCAAAACAATGTTCTTTATACCGAAAAATGCAAATAAACGAAGCACTCTTTGTATAGCAAAGAGCACTTGTCTCCAAACAAATTGATAATTTGTACAATTCCCTTATGAGTTCTGTGATACTTAGCTTGCAGCTGTGAGGCAATTCACAGTCCTTCTTTCACAAAGTGAAACACACTTTGCTCTGGTTTAGTTTCAAAGCAGGGAAAAAATCAGCACACAAAGATCAAAGTCAGCAAAGCAGGCATGAAACACAACCATCAGATAATCCTCCACAATGGCCAAACCCACAGGCTGCTATTTATAGCAGCCTCACTAATTACCACAGCCCCACCCAACCACAGGTGGCCTCATTTTCTTTGATAATAATCTCTCAATTGTTGTTGCCTATGCATCACTGTCCGCATGCGTGGCTGTATCATTAACTCTTGTTCTGAATCCAAGGAGGAGCTAGATAATTGATCTCCTTCTGAGCTGTTTGCCACACTCTCCTCCTCCCCTTCACTCATGTCTTCTTGGTCAGAGGAGCCTTCATCAGCAGACTCCACCGGGGGCAAAACAGGCCTGCAGCATGTGGATGTCTCCCCCACATCCACAGTCCTTGGGGCAGGAGCTGGGCCAGAGCCAACCAGAACAATGTGTATGTTATGTGGAACATGTATTTTAAAAAAGCATATAGGAGCATAAAATAGATAAATTAATATTGAAAAAAATAGCATACAGAAGTTGAGAAAAATGGTAAACATTGGGTTGGAGTTCGACTAATCTCCTTTTTCCTAAATTGCAGGAAAGAACTTAATTTTCCTCTTTCATTCTTGAAATGCTTTAGAAGTTCTTTTATTAGTGTTTTTAGTTCACCAAGATTGCCCAGCATAGTGGATTTTTTTCTTCTATATTTCTTCACTGCTTAGTTGAATCTCCCTGTTATTCCTCTTCTGAAATAGTCTTATGAGAGGGATTGATTGCTGCATTATTCTTTGTGCTTTAATTGAGGTGGGGGAATTAGGAGAGGCTGCAGACAATCCAAAAGATCTTTGTTCAATGAAAAAATAAAAGATGAATGTACCTTTTACAATTCTTCAAATAATTTCCCAATTGTCCATGAACTGCAAGCTACTCGAACAAGAAGCTGTTAATTCAGAAAGCTGCACAGAAGATAGAAGATTTAGTTATTGTGTGTAAATGAGATCTGCATGTCAGATAAGATAAATAAGGGCTCTTGAGACAAATTTCATGATGGTTCACAATCATCTGTTGATCGTAGTTCTCAGCAAATAAGGCAAAATGTACGAAGCAGCATCTACAGTATTTGGAAAAATGTATTGTTTAAAAGAATGCTTGGAAGCTGGTAAAAATCTGTGTTATATAGTGTACCATGTGTATATTAGAAGTAGTTAAAACAATATATACTGTATACAAAGCAGGGCTGAAATTCAAAATTTTCCCTACCGGTTCTGTGGACATGCCTTGGGGGGCATGGCAGGGGAAGAATACCCGGCCGGTGCTTCACTCCCTGGCCCGTTTGCTGCAGGGCCAGGGAGACACGGCCCTCGGCATCGCCGCCATCTTGGAAAGGCCGAGATCTCATGAGATTTCACCAGATCTTGGCCGGCTTCGGCAGGCTTCTGCCTAGCCGATGATGTCATCCAGGGGGCGGAGCCTGCCAGCCCTATAAAAAGGGCTGGACTGGCTTCAGGGCCTCCTTTTCGCCCTGGACGATGAAGCGAACACCCACCCGCCCTCCCTATCTTTCAGTGTGCCACTGTGGGTCACCCTCGGGGGGCTGAATAGGAATTTTTGGCGGTCTCGGGATTTCCTGCAACCGTTTTTTCACCTATTCCACACTGTGGTGATGGATATACGGTTAGGGGGTGCTTCGCCTCCCAGTTAGGTTAATTGGCTTACCTTTGGTCATTTGGGTAGGCAGGTTAGGGGCGGAAAACTGGGTGGTGTTTAGCAACTACGTGTTCTCCGTTGGGCATCTTTGGGGATGATTGACAGGTTCTCTCCAAAGGCTCATGGTGGAAACGACCTGAGCAATTGGGGGGGGACCTGTCTTTGGGTCCCGCCCATTTCCTTCCCCTTGTAGGGGTTAGACGGTGGGACCTCCCACATGCAAGTGCATGGCAGAGATTCAGGTGAGGGCGTGGCCCCTCACCTGGATCAGCATGGAGCTACGCCCATAAGTTGCCCCGGAAGTTTTTCTGACGTCATTTTCCGCCCTGGAAGCAATTGTTTATAGTTAATTTATGCTAATTTATTTGAATAAATTATGCAAATTTAATCAATAAAAATGACCCATTTTAAATCCAGCTCTTTGTGTCCGTGTCGTTACTCCACCTCTGCTACAATACTGCAAAATCTGTCATATCTATCTATCTATCTATCTATCTATCTATCTATCTATCTATCTATCTATCATCTATCTATCTATCTATCTATCTATCTATCTATCTACCTACCTATCTACCTACAGTACTTACCTATCTAATCTGTATACAATAAATCCATAGCTTAGTAGAAAAGGTATTCAAAATAACCAATTTATGGGAAATAACTGATTAAAATGCAATTCAGAAAATGCAATACACAAATGGAGGCAGAAATCAGTTTTTCTTTGAACACATATGAAATTAGCATAATCTGGAATTAGATTTACCCATATTTCTTTACAATAAATCATCATTACATGGTGGATGCTTCACCACAATATTGGGAGCCAATGGATAAATACATTTATGCAAAATATGATAGCAAAATTGAAATGTACCTATAACCAAGACCTTGAAATATTACCTGTCATCCTTCAGATATTAAATAGTTTTTCATGTTAGTATTCCTAATTTCTAATAATAATGTGGCATGTTTACATTATTTGTTTTCATCTTTAAAAATAGGCATTGAAGGAAACTAAAAGTAAGTAGAAAGGATTTTTTTAAAAAAAAAATACATTAAAATTATACAGTCTTTGGCCCATGGGTTTAAAAATTGGTGAATACAAGTTCATTGCTTAATGAATTGTATATTTATCACACATGGTATCCTGATTTTCTTCAACCTACAATGAATATGTCCAGCATGGAAGAACATGAAGTATGAACTGCCTTTTTAACAGTAAGATGAAAATAAGATCTTGATTCATTTCTGCTGCAGCAAATGATTGGCAGATGAGTAACGAATTTTCAATAGTATAGATTTTAAAATTGCAAAAACAGTTCTACATCCCTAGCCAACATTAATCTGGGTATTTCTCTTTGAGTTAGTTATCTTGTTTTAAAAGAAGAATGAGCAATTGGCTTGAACTGAGCTGTGTTTCGCTCTGGTGTCTGGCATAGTCGCATTGATGGTTATTCTTTTAAAAAGAAATCTTTTAATTTGACCACATGAACTCATTAGGTGTGTTTTGGAAATGAACTATAAATGAACCTGAACTGTTTCCATCTCTGACGAGTCTGAACTGAACAACTTTATCAAGATCCTTTGAAAAATAGCATTTTTAAAGGAATTTTTTAAATTGAATTTATATACAATTTAAAAAGACAGTACATAATCTGTAGTATCCATTTCATAGTTCTATAAACTAATTTTGTGTTGTGGTTGGCTCTGGTCCAGCTCCTGCCCCAGGGAATGGGGAGGTGGATGCAGGGAAACTTCAACATGTTACAGGCCTGTGTTATTGCCGACAGAATCAGTTCAGAGTTTAGTTTCCTCAGACGAAGAAGAAGGTGGGAGTGACTCGGCAGAGGAGGGCTTGGCACACAGCCAAGGCAGTCATTCTCCCTTATCTTCTATTGATTCAGATGATGATATTTTGGGCCCACGCAAGCTCAGAATTATGCATAGAAGAGACAAAGTAAGAACATATTACAGGAAATAAGGGAGGCCACCTGTGTTTGGGTGGGGCTCCAGTAATTAGGGCTGCTGGTACAAATAGGAGCATGTGGGTTTGGCCATTGTGGAAGAATATCTGATCGCAGTCATCAGGAATCTTGTGTGCTGGACTTTGTTGCTTTTCACACCTTTGGAAATAAAGCAGAGCAACATGTGTGTGTGTGTGTCTCACTTCATGGAAGAAGAAGGGGTGTGAAGTTTCTTCACAGCTGCTAGCTAAGTACTTAATGATTGCTTAAAGGAACTTGTACAGACTACCTGGTTGTTTTGGGACGAGTGCTCTTTGCAATACAAAAAGAGTGCTTTAGATTATTTTAAATTTTGTGATAAAGAACATTGTTTAGAATTTTCAAACGTGTGTGTGTCCGAAATTTGTACCCTTGAATTTTCGGGAGGCTCTATATCAGAGAGCCCGGCAGAACAATTTTGTATTATACATTTGTCTTAAAACAAACAAATACCTTACACAAGAGAAGAAAAAAGGAAACAATAAAAGAAAAAAATGAAAAACCCATAAGAACATCTAAAAAATACCTCCCCCCCCCCTGCTGTCTATCTTGACAGTTAATCCATTTATCATTTATGTTATTTTACAACGCTCCGTACCAATGGATTTATGTGAAGCTATCCCGCCCTTTTTGGTATTGTTATTCATAATTTCTACAATATCCATCTTATATTTTTATGACTGTTTAACATAATATCCCTTTATACAGCTTTATTCTGTTTCTTTTTTTCTACCCATTTATAAAATTCCTTCCATATTTCATAATATTTTGATTCATCTTTATTTTTCAGTTCTTCTGTCATTTTATCTAGTTCTGCACAATCATATATAATAATAGTTCTTTCTGTCAGCATTTCCTATTTCTTCCAATTCTGGGCGATACATATCCTGCTAGCTGTGATAATATGCCGTATAAGGTAATACTGTTCTTTTTTCATTTTTTGCTCAGTTATGCCTAACAGAAAGATTTCAGGTTCCATTTTCAGTTCCTTGTGTAGTGATTTCTTTAATCCATGTTCCAATTTCATTCGATTTTTAAAAAATTTGAGGACATGTCCACCAGATGTGGAAAATGCAACCATGGTATCCTTCTGCACCGGCTGGAGGGGTTGGGGGTGGGAGGCACTGTTCTTCAGTGGTTCTCCTCCTACCTCTCTGGCCGGTCGCAGTCGGTGTTAGTGGGGGGTCAGAGGTCGGTTCCGAGGTCTCTCCCTTGTGGGGTACCTCAGGGATCGGTCCTCTCCCCCCTGCTATTTAACATCTACATGAAACCGCTGGGTGAGATTATCCAAGGACATGGGGTGAGGTATCATCAATATGCCGATGATACCCAGCTTTACATCTCCACCCCATGCCCAGTCAACGAAGGGGTGGAAGTGATGTGCCGGTGCCTGGAGGCTGTTGGGGCCTGGATGGGTGTCAACAGACTCAAGCTCAACCCGGATAAGATGGAGCGGCTGTGGGTTCTGCCTCCCAAGGACAACCCCATCTGTCCGTCCATCACCCTGGGGGGGATCATTGACCCCCTCAGAGAAGGTCCACAACTTGGGCATCCTCCTCGATCCACAGCTCACATTAGAAAAACCATCTCTCAGCTGTGGCGAGGGGGGCGTTTGCCCAGGTTCGCCTGGTGCACCAGTTGCGGCCCTATTTGGACCGGGACTCATTGCTCACAGTCACTCATGCCCTCATCACCTCGAGGTTCGACTACTGTAATGCTCTCTACATGGGGCTACCTTTGAAAAGTGTTCGGAAACTTCAGATCGTGCAGAATGCAGCTGCGAGAGCAGTCATGGGCTTACCTAGGTATGCCCATGTTTCACCATCACTCCACAGTCTGCATTGGCTGCCGATCAATTTCCAGTCACAATTCAAAGTGTTGGTTATGACCTTTAAAGCCCTTCATGGCATCGGACCAGAATACCTCCGAGACCACCTCCTGCCGTACGAATCCCAGCGACCGATTAGGTCCCACAGAGTGGGCCTTCTCTGGGTCCCGTCAACTAAACAGTGTCGGTTGGTGGGCCCCAGGGGAAGAGCCTTCTCTGTGGCGGCACCGGCTCTCTGGAACCAACTCCTCCCGGAGATTAGAACTGCCCCTACTCTTCCTGCCATCCGTAAACTCCTTAAAACCCACCTGTGCCGTCAGGCATGGGGGAATTGAGACATCTCCCCCTGGGCATGTTTAATTTGTGCATGGTATGCTTGTGTGTGTGTCTGTTAGTATATGGGGTCTTTTTTTAAATTTTAAATGTTTTAAACTTACTCGGATTATTTATGATTTGTTTTTCTCTGTTGTGAGCCGCCCCGAGTCCTCGGAGAGGGGTGGCATACAAATCTAAATAATAAATAAAATAAATAAATAATAAAAACATTACGCTATTATGTCCACATCTCCAAAAATTTGGTCTTAGATTTGCTTTATACTGTAATGCATTTCTCTCAGTAAAGAAATAAACTCAATTTGTAAGCTACACATGGATCCACTTTTGATGCAGATGGATATTATTTTGAAGATACTCTCTTATACGTCATTAGCTTCGCTGGAAGAGGAAAGAATATAGAAAATGAAAGAAGAGGAAAATTAAAATGGTTGCATTTTGGGGCTGCCCAGAGTAATTGCTTCAATTTGTATGGGGCATATAAATGGTATAAATACATACATCTTAAAGAATCCCTATGGCAAGCTGTTGTATCACTGAAAAAAGGCAATTGTGTCTGTTGTGGTTAGCTCTGGCCCAACTCCTGCCCCAAGGACTGTGGATGTGTGGGAGACATCCACATGCTGCAGGCCTCTTTTGCCCCCGGTGGAAACTGATGATGAAGGCTCCTCTGACCAAGAAGACATGAGTGACAGGGAGGAGGAGAGTGTGGCAGACAGCTCAGAAGGAGATCAATTATCTAGCTCCTCCTTGGATTCAGAACAAGAGTTAATGATACAGCCACGCATGCGGAGAGTGATGCATAGGCAACAACAACTGAGAGATTATTATCAAAGAAAATGAGGCCACCTGTGGTTGGGTGGGGATGTGGTAATTAGTGAGGCTGCTATAAATAGCAGCCTGTGGATTTGGCCATTGTGGAGGATTATCTAATTGTTGTGTTTCATGACTGCTTTACTGACTTCGACTTTTTGTGTGCTGATTTTCCCCCGCTTTGAAACTAAACCAGAGCAAAGTGTGTTTCACTTTGTGAAAGAAGAAAGACTGTGAATTGCCTCACAGCTGCAAGGTAAGTATCACAGAACTGATAAGGGACTTGTACAAATTACCAGTTTGTTTGGAGACGAGTGTTCTTGGCTATACCAAAAGAGGGCTTAGTTTAAGTGAATTTTCATTATAAAGAACATTGTTTTGAATTTTCCAACGTGTGTGTGTCTGAAATTTGTACCTGTGAATTTTTGGGAGGATTCTACCAGAAAGCCCGACAGAACAGTGTCATTTATTTCTCCTGAGCATTTACTAATATGCTGGTTATGAATTAAAGTTAAGCAACCCTAGGAAGGAAAAGCAGAAGGAAGGAGGAATTCAATTTGGAGGAATTAGTATATTCCTGGAGGCATCTGTAATATGGCAAATGATTTAGCTTTACTAGATAAGTGGTCAAAGCAATGGAAACTGCAGTTTAATGTTTCCAAATGTAAAATAATGCACTTGGGGAACAGGAATCCTCAAACTGAGTATTGTATGGAAGTTCTGTGTTAACAAAAACTTCAGAAGAGAAGGATTTAGAGGTAGTGATTTCTGACAGTCTCAAAATGGGTGAACAGTGCGGTCAGGCAGTAGGGAAAGCAAGTAGAATGCTTGGCTGCATAGCTAGAGGTATAACAAGCAGGAAGAGGGAGATTGTGATCCTGCTGTATAGAGCAATTGTGAGACCACATTTGGAATACTGTGTTCAGTTCTGGAGATCTCGCCTACAAAAAGATATTGATAAGACAGGCTAAAAAAATGGTGGAAGGTTTTAAACATAAAATTTATCAGGAAAGACTTCATGAACTCAATCTGTATAATCTGGGGGACAGAAGGAAAAGGGGGGACATGATTATTTAACCCTTTAACATATTTAAATATTTCAGTCATGTCCCTCCTTTTCCTTCTGTCTAGGAGTTTAGGAGGGAAGTGTTTTTAATAGGAAAGTGAACAAGGGGGCACATTCTGAAGTTAATTGGGGGAAAGATCAGAAGCAATGTGAGAAAATATTATTTTACTGAAAGAGTAGTAGATACTTGGAACAAACTTCCAGCAGACGTGGTTGGTATAACTGAATTTAAACATGCCTGGGTAAACATATATCCATCCTAAGATAAAATACAGGAAATAGTATAAGAGCAGACTAGATGGACCATGAGGATTTTTTTCTGCCGTCAATCTTCTATGTTTCTATGTTTCTATGGCATGACGACCCTCATTGAGGCAAATGGCAGTAGCTTCACTACCCTCTGTCTATCAGCTCAGCAGCAATGCTGCAGCTACACATAGTTGTCTTAAGAAAATAAAAATGTTGGTCTGTGAAGTTATTTCCACTCTCTTAGGAAAAAGGATAATGCTAGCAAATTGTAAGCAAATGCTTTTTCAATTTTCTTAATGCACACATTACAGAAAAGTGCCTGCCAAGGATAGAAACATAAGAAGAAGAGTTTGCATAAAAATACGTTCAGTTTAACACAACTATAACTGTCCCCAAAATATGTAGCTTAGCAGGAAAACATACAAAAATACTAACATTAGGAGATAATGTACAAAACAATGCATACATCATTTTCATGTAATTCATAAAGAAAGATCAACTGATATAGAAACAAGACAAAGCAAAGTGAAATTGGGAATATAAGCAATTAAATTTGATATATTTGTTCCCAACTGGAATGGGGGGGGGGGGGTTTCACAGGAATGGGAAGAATGGCAGGTAAGATTTTATCATGTGTACAGTGGTACCTCTACTTAAGAATGCCTCTACTTAAGAACTTTTCTAGATAAGAACCGGGTGTTCAAGATTTTTTTCCCTTATACTTAAGAACCATTTTTTACTTAAGAACCCAAGCCGGGAAAATTTTCCCAGGAAGTTTGATAGCGGCATGAAGGCCCAGCCAGTTTCTTGCCATTCCCCCTTTAATCCCAGCCATCTGGGCTGCCAGAGGAGCCTTTTGGTGACGCTTTGGCAGTCCAGAGCAAACAAAGCGTTTTCCTTTCTCTAGGTGCTTGGACAGGGAATAAACCTCTGCCAGCGCCCAGAGAAAAGAAACGCTCTCTTCACTCTGGGCAGCCAAAGAGTCACCACAGTGAAGGAAAGGCACCAGCTGTAAAGCGAGCGAGCGAGCAAGAGGAGAGGAGAGCTTTTCAGCATGGGAAGGAAGAGGCAGCAGGTAGTACCAGCAGCAGCCAGTGTATGGGAGGCAGCCTCGCGCCAGGTGTATTGGAGGCACATGCTCCTCCTTGCCGCCTTAGAGTCCCTTTTTTTTAAAGCCTTAAAGTTTTTAATTTTTTTGATTTACCTCCCCTCCCGTTCTTCCTTTAGCAGCGACTCTTCTCCTCCTCTTCTTCCTCCTCCTCCTCCTCCCACCCAAATTCTGAGCTTTTATTGTTTTCCTAATGGGTTTACACGCATTATCTGCTTTTACATTGATTCCTATGGGAAAAATTGCTTCTACTTAAGAATGTTTCTACTTAAGAACCTGGTCATGGAATGAATTAAGTTCTTAAGTAGTGGTACCACTGTATTTAGAATCTACTCCAGATATAGCTGTTCACTCTCAATGAATGTATTACAGTATTCTGATAGGACTGGCCTGATCAACAGAAATGTTTAACTTTTCCATTGATGTTGTTGTATGTAACCTTATGATGATATCTTAGAAAAGCATTGGATATGGGGTATTATGGCAGACACAGGTTTATTTTTAATATTTTATTTTATTATTTAGATTTGTATGCCGCCCCTCTCTGCAGACTCGGGGCGGCTCACAGCAAAATACAACAAATCATGACAAATCCAAATAAATTTAAAATATTTAAAAAGATTTAAAAAGAACCCCATTTACTAACATACACACACACAAACATACCATGCATAAATTACACATGCCCGGGGGAGGTGTTTCAGTTCCCCCATGCCTGACGACAAAGGTGGGTTTTAAGGAGTTTACGGAAGGCGGGGAGAGTAGGGGCAGTTCTAATCTCTGGGGGGAGTTGGTTCCAGAGAGTTGGGGCCGCCACAGAGAAGGCTCTTCCCCTGGGGCCCGCCAACCAACATCGTTTAGTTGACGGGACCCGGAGAAGGCCCACTCTGTGGGACCTAATCGGTCGCTGGGATTCGTGCGGCAGAAGGCGGTCTCGGAGATATTCTGGTCCAGTGCCATGAAGGGCTTTAAAGGTCATAACCAACACTTTGAATTGTGACCGGAAATTGATCGGCAGCCAATGCAGACTGTGGAGTGATGGTGAAACATGGGCATACCTAGGTAAGCCCATGACTGCTCTCGCAGCTGCATTCTGCACGATCTGAAGTTTCCGAACACTTTTCAAAGGTAGCCCCATGTAGAGAGCATTACAGTAGTCGAACCTCGAGGTGATGAGGGCATGAGTGACTGTGAGCAATGAGTCCCGGTCCAGATAGGGCCGCAACTGGTGCACCAGGCGAACCTGGGCAAACGCCCCCCTCGCCACAGCTGAAAGATGGTTTGTTGCTGATGAGACTTATATCATAACAAAATCTGCAAAAAGTCCTTTCTTCTTTTTCTCTTCCCATTCAGATAGTTTAAAAGCTCATCAATACCCAGTTTTCCAATGTGCAATAGGCATCCCTTTTTTTCCCTGTGAGATGCTACAATCATTCAAAAGCCGAATTTCACATTTAATTTACTTTGAGCTAATTGTATTACTTAGTGAATGTTTTCATTAAGGACAATAGAGTAATCATTCAGTAATATGTTAAATATGGAAAACTAAGATGGCTGTGCAATGTTTTTAATTAGATTCATAGCAACTGGGAAGATTGTATGGTATGAAAAATTGTTTCCAATTTAGTGACACTGTGCTTTCTTGTTTCCAAAGTGAAAGAGCATAATAGCTACTGTAGATAAGAGAGCCCCAAAGGCAAAATGTTTATGTACCTACAGGAGGAAAGATAGTTATTTCTTCTCACTTTAAATTTCCCTTTCCATGCATAGACAAAATTATATGGCCCCTGGGCTATTCCTAAATTTTTTCCCAATCCAAAGATTGCAAGATTGAACTTAAATATGATATTAATTTTAACATTCTTTTTTAAAAAGCTCATTTTGTTGAATACCCTGCCTCTTCATTGTTTCACGTGTTACACCTCCAAAAATAATGCCTGCTTTATTTTTAGGAAAACTTCAAATGCTATTATGTGCCTATGTTTACATGTATTCAAATTGTGCAAGCCATGTGGCATTCTATGGAAGTAAAAGTTGGACTTCCTCACTTGAGCAATAAATGACCAGGCACATTATGCAAAGATCTAGCTTTCTAGAAAAGATGTAAAGCTGAAAATAGTGGAAGGAAAGAGGAGGAGGAGGAGGAGGAGGAAGAGGAAGAGGAAAAGAGGGAGAGGGTGAAAGAAAAGAAGAAGAAGAAGACGAAGAAGAAGAAGAAAACGAAAAAGAAAAAGAAAGAAAGAGAGAAAGAAAGAAAGAAAGAAAGTAAGTAAGAAAGAAGACCAGCAAGGTGGATGAACTAAATTACAGAGACTAGATGTGCCCAATTGGGAGGCTTGAAAAAAATTCATTAGGGATATATTGTCATGAACAAAATTCATGTGGTTGCTACCAGTAGTAGCAGAAAATGATTTGCTAATAATAGATAGATTCTTATAGGGATGCTGTTATTCTGCTGGGAGTGGGGAGACTTGGGAGGGATCTTTGTATGGGGGTTTCTGTTTCTATTTCATCCTTTGCTTTGCTGTATCTTTTGGGACCTTGGGATGGGGAAAGGAATGTGCCTCGAGCAATTGCCTAATCTCATCTATGGAGAAGAGCAGCAGCCGTTGCCTTGGAGATCAACATTTATCATCTTCTCAAGCTGAGTTTCCCGTAGCATCTTCACACACCGGAGTTGGCTCCATGGATGTAATGAACTTTGGGCGCTGTCTACATCAGTTACTTTTTGCCTACCTCTCTTGCTGTCACAAACTTCGAATAAAAGTTTCCTTTTGAAATGACTTTGGTTTCACGAATTCTGCTTTCTTGAGAAGACTTGCGCGGGAGGACTTTACGAAAGGACACTTAATAGAATTGAATAGAATTTTATTGGCCAAGTGTGATTGGACACACAAGGAATTTGTCTTGGCGCATATGCTCTCAGCGTACATAAAAGAAAATATACATTTGTCAAGAATCATGTGGTACAACACTTAATGATTGTCATAGGGGTCAAATAAGCAATGAAGAAGCAATATTAATAAAAATCTTAGGATATAAGCAACAAGTTACAGTCATACAGTCAACATGGGAGGAAATGGGTGATAGGAATGATGAGAAAAACTAGTGGAATAGAAGTGCAGATTTAGTAGAAAGTCTGACAGTGTTGAGGGAAATATTTGTTTAGTAGAGTGATGGCGTTCAGAAAAAAACCGTTCTTGCGTCTAGTTGTCTTGGTGTGCAGTGCTCTGTAGCGACGTTTTGAGGGTAGGAGTTGAAACAATTTGTGTCCAGGATGTGAGGGGTCAGTAAATATTTTCCCTGCCCTCTTTTTGACTCGTGCAGTATACAGGTCCTCAATGGAAGGCAGGTTGGCAGCAATAGTTTTTTCTGCAGTTCTGATGATCCTCTGAAGTCTGTGTCGGTCCTGTTGGGTTGCAGCACCAAACCAGACAGTTATAGAAGTGCAGATGATAGACTCAATGATTCCTCTGTAGAACTGTATCAGCAGCTCCTTGTGCAGTTTGAGCTTCCTGAGCTGGCGCAGAAAGAACATTCTTTGTTGTGCTTTTTTGATGATGTTTTTGATGTTAGGTGACCATTCTAGGTCTTGAGATATGATAGAAAGATAAAGGCAAAAGTTCACCTCGCATGTATGTGCTAGCCATTCCCAACTCTAGGGGCTGGTGCTCATCTCCATTTCAAAGCTGAAGAGCCAGTGCTATCCAAAGATGTCTTCATGGCCATGTGGCTGGCATGACTAAATACCAAAGGCATACCAAACTCTGTTACCTTCCCACCAACGTGGTCCCTATTTTTCTACTTGCATTTTTACAAGCTTTGGAGCTGCTAGGTTGGCAGAAGCTGGGGAAAAGTAATGAGACTTCACCCTGTTATGAGGCGCTAGGCATTTGAACCGCTGTACTGCCAATCTTTCGATTGAGAAGCTCAGTGTAATAGACACTGAACCACCTCATCCCTTCTAAAGGGTACTTATTTCTACTTATTTCTCTCTCTCTCTCTCTCTCTCCCTCCCTCCCCCCTCTGTGTGTATTTTTTAGGTTTAATTCCAAGAAGGGCATTTTGTAACAATGGCAGCATTGGATTTGTACTGTTTTGTTGTTGTGAGCCGCTCCGAGTCTTCGGAGAGGGGTGGCATACAAATCTAATAAATAAATTCTGAATAAACCAAAGTCAGTTAGGCCAGAGGTGTTTAAGAGAAATGAAAGTGTATGTTTTTTTTCTTACAGTCTTCCAATTCCATACTACTACAACTTTAAGAGTGTTTAGGTATCAACATAAGATATGATACAGGACTGTGTGAACACTGATTTTTTTGAATCCAAAGCTGAAAAAATTATTAAAGCCTCACCATATTATACACTAATGTCCTCTAAATTTCTGAAATTGCAAGCAGTTTGTATTTTGAATTCTTGATTAATTTGTACTGTTTTTACAAGAAAATGTAATTGTTTCTGTTGTTTGTGTGTATGTATGTTTATTTATTATTTATTTATTTATTTATTACTTGGATTTGTATGCCGCCCCTCTCCGAAGACTCGGGGCGGCTCACAACATGTAGAAACAAATCATAAGTAATCAAACAATTTAAAATTTTAAAGATTTAAAAAAACCCATATACTAACAGACACACACACAAGCATACCATATATAAATTAAACGTGCCCAGGGGGAGATGTTTCAATTCCCCCATGCCTGACGGCAAAGGTGGGTTTTAAGAAGTTTACGGAAGGCAGGAAGAGTAGGGGCAGTTCTAATCTCCGGGGGGAGTTGGTTCCAGAGGGCCGGTGCCGCCACAGAGAAGGCTCTTCCCCTGGGGCCCGCCAACTGACATTGCTTAGTTGACGGGACCCGGATTTCTTTTTAATAAGGGGTTTTTAGTGACTTTTAATTATTAGATTTTTAATATACAGTGAACCCTCGATCATCGCGAGGGTTCCGTTCCAGGACCCCAAGCGATGATCGATTTTTCGCGAAGTAGCGGTGCGGAAGTAAAAACACCATCTGCGCATGTGCAGATGGTGTTTTTACTTCCACCGCCGCCCGCCCTTCGCCCGCCCACCCCGTTGCTCGCGCCTGGGGTTTCCTGGGGAGCGAAGCCGGGGGTTCTCCAAGCGCGCGCGCGTTGCTGGGGCCGCTCCCCAGCTGGGGAGCGGATCTGGGGTTTCCCCAAGCGCGCGCGCGTTGCTGGGGCCGCTCCCCAGCTGGGGAGCGAAGCCGGGGGTTCTCCAAGCGCGCGCGCGTTGCTGGGGCCGCTCCCCAGCTGGGGAGCGAAGCCGGGGGTTCTCCAAGCGCGCGCGCGTTGCTGGGGCCGCTCCCCAGCTGGGGAGCGGATCTGGGGTTTCCCCAAGCGCGCGCGCGCTTGGAGAAACCCCGGCTCCGCTCCCCAGCTGGGGAGCGGCCCCAGCAACGCGCGCGCGCTTGGGGAAACCCCAGATCCGCTCAGCTGGGAAGCGGAGCTAGGCTGCCCCAAGCTCGCGCGCGCCGCCCGCCCGCCCACGCTGTTGCCGGCTCCGCTTCCCAGCTGGGAAGCGGAGCTAGGCTGCCCCAAGCTCGCGCGCGCCGCCCGCCCACGCTGTTGCCGGCTCCGCTTCCCAGCTGGGAAGCGGAGCTAGGGTGCCCCAAGCTCGCGCTCCAGCCCACCGCCGCTGGGGTCTTACCGGGGCAAGAGGGGGAAGACCCAGGGAAGCCTCTGCCCGGCGGGGAAACTCCACCATCTACGCATGCGTGGAAGGGCACGCATGCGCAGATGGTGGAGTTTACTTCTGGGTTGAAAACTAGCGAAATAGCCCTTTCGCGATCCTTGAGGACGCGAAACTCGAGGGTTCACTGTATTGTACTATTACTGTTGTGAGCCACCCTGAGTCTACGGAGAGGGGCGGCATACGAATCTAAATAATAATAATAATAATAATAATAATAATAATAATAATAATAATAATAAACTTTGTGGGTTCAGTACAAAACCTTAAAATGTTACTGTGCTCCTCAACAATTAATGCTGTCTATTTTTGTGGCTATTCAAATAATGTGACTTAATCAATTGAAAAAGGGTCCAAACACCTATTTGAAAACTTACCTTGGTCGTTAAGCCACTTCCACCCAGTCACATGTTCTTTAAGCCACCCCTGGTCACATGACTGTCAAGCCACTCCCACTTGGCTACATGGCCAGAAAGCCACTCCTACCCAGTCACATGATCATCAAGCCACACCCACAAAATAAGCCACAATGCGGTAGTAAAAATTTTGGCAGCCCATCATTTCATACGGCTCTTTATGCAATATTTATTTATTTATTATTTATTTATTATTTGGATTTGTATGCCGCCCCTCTCCGACAAGTTTGTTTGTTTGAATTTATAACTTGCCCAGCTCTGATGGACTTTATGAATTGCTTTATGAGGGGCAGCCCAAGTAGGATTTTCACATTGGATACCATGATCTGTAGGATGACAAAGAGGTTGGATGTGATCAGAACACCGATTTTCCTGACTGTTCCTCAGCTTATAAAAATAGGACATTCTTTCTGCTTTTGCTAATGATGTTTAAAAAACATGTATTCCTCGCTGTATAGAGGTTGCTGCCCTATCCTTCACTCTCCTTTCTTTGGGCACAAGAAGTCAGAGTTCATTTTTATTTTCAGGCTGGTGATATTAAAATGCATTATCCTCCCCACTGAGACTTTACTGTACTTGGTATGCATCATGTATCTTTCTAGGAGTGATGATTTGATAGAAAACCTCTTTCAGTCAGAAGGTTTTTGGGGAAAAGAAAAGAGGATGTCACTTGGGATAATAAACACTAGGGTTTTTTTGTTTTTTATTTAACTTCTTATCAGGTACCACCATATTTTGCTCCTGTTTTTGATGAAATGTTGATTCTACATGTTCAAATATTTAACATGAGATTAATAATGGCTTATTTTAAACTTCTTACTTATAAGGTCTTTCCCTATTTCCCCCTATTTTGATATAAAAGAAATTGCTTTGTAAATGAGAAGAACATTTATTTGTTTGTTTGTTTGTTTGTTTGTTTGTTTGCTTGCTTGCTTGCTTGCTTATTTATTTATTTATTTTGTCCAATACACAATGAGAGTTTTAGTGGGTATATATATATACCGTATATATTATATATATATAATGTCACATGTTTTTTTTTTGCTGAATTTGAAAATTAAGGGAGACTAGGATAGATCTAATTCAGCCTTAGTTTGGCCTCATCAGCTAGCCATTCCCTCACTGGGACTTGTGTGTGTGTGTGTGTGTGTGTGTGTGTGTGTGTGTGTGTGTGTGTGTAATGTCGGATCACCCTGGTATATTGAAGGAATGTCACAGCTCCTTTTTGCCTCAAGCCCCAACCCAGGGCCATTTCAAGGCAGTTAATTTATTCATAGACGACAACTATATTCTGCATGTGTCACATGTTTTTTGCTGAAATTTTAAAATTAAAGGAGACTAGGATGGCACCATTTCAGCCTTGTTCTTGCCTCGTCAGCTAGCCACACCCTTACTAGGATTTGATCCGGCAGCTTCTGCCTTGTAAGGCAGAGAATTAACAGCTGGGCCACCAGACCTGATCCCTTCAGCTCTGTACCAGGGAGGGGCTATTAAAAACATATAGTTCTCTGAACTGTAGAGAATCTTAGCTAGTGGTTCTCCGGAACCTTTGCGAGCCCCCAGCAGCCAAACGTCTGCCTTGATCATGTTTTTTTAGAGAATATTTGGTCAATTCACAACCACATGATATTGCAAAATATAGATGACTTTGCAAAGAGGGGTAACAAACACATCAAACTGAAAAGTGGTTTAGTCAATAAGGAAAATTATGGTATCTGAATATCGGGAGCATTTCCTTCATGTGAGGTAATTAAGGTTCTGACAGGATTCAACACATCTGGTGGGTTTCAGACTAAGTCAGCCTAATTTATATTTCCTTTGCCTGTGTGTGTAAAAAATACAGTAAATTTAGTGGAAAATCAGCTGCAGAAAGAAGAATCCAAGTCTGGCGATAGCAGCTTGTTTCTCTCCTTTTCTTGGTGTCTTGAGATACCTAATAGATATCAGGCTATCTCAGATGAATATAAAGGAAGGCATTTGTATTTGTGTGTGAGAGAGAATGTTTAGATATGTGAAGATAATCAGCAGATATTCCTTGTTTTTATTTATTGTGACGATGTTTAAAATTTTATCTGCTTTTATATTGGCTGTTTTATCTATTATGTGTTACTCCAGATCACCTTTGGTTCAGTGGGTGGCTATATAAATTTGATTAATAATAAAATGTATTGTTGTTAGTTGCAAAATCATGTTCAACCCATCATGACCCCATGGAAAACTTTTATTCAGGCCTTCCTGTCCTCTACCATCTTCTGATGTCCATTTAAGCTCATGCCGACTGCTTCAATGACTCCATCCAGCCACCTCATTCTCTATTTATTTATTTATTTATTAGATTTGTATGCCGCCCCTCTCCATAGACTCGGGGCGGCTAACAACAATAATAAAACAATATGAACAAATCTAATATTTAAGTTAATTTTAAAAACCCCTTATTTAAGAAACCAATCATACACATAGACATACCATGCATAAATTTTATAAGCCTAGGGGGAGGGAATATCTCAATTCCCCCATGTCTGATGACAGAGGTGGGTTTTAAGGAGCTTACGAAAGGCAAGGAGGATGGGGGCAACTCTGATCTCTGGGGGGGAGTTGGTTCCAGAGGGTCGGGGCCGCCACAGAGAAGGCTCTTCCCCTGGGTCCCGCCAAACAGCATTGTTTAATAGCAGGACCCGGAGAAGGCCAACTCTGTGGGACCTAACTGGTTGCTGGGATTCGTGCAACAGAAGGCGGTCCCGGAGATTGTCCCCTTCTTCCCCTTCTTAATAAAAATAAATAAATATAATGTATGTATGTGCAACTTAAATGATGTAAGAGTTGGTTTTCAGGTTATTTAGGTCATCCATGGTTACAAATTCTCCCACAATCAGAGGGGACACCCACCCAGTTGCTCACTGGCCCAATTTCTGACCAGATTTGGGGACTCTGTTTTCATCCAATCTATATTAATTCTGAACTGAAAATAGTTCATTACCTGGAACTGTTATATTGCCACTATTTTCTTCTTAATAACTCTTGCCGTAGAGAACTTTACTTCCTGAGCTTTTTCCCCCTTGTCCTTCTGTAGGAATGATTCTATTCAATCCCAAAGGCACAAGGATTAAAAAAGAAATGATTTCAGATAAGCTTATATATTAGTAGTGGAGCTGTGCAATATAGTTTGTTGCCCTGGGAGGAAAGAGAAATAAATTTATATATAGATTCAACATCAGTATTCATTCAGTGCGGAGATGATCCTGCCTCTGCTATACAGAGGTTTCTTGTATGCTTTTCATCTTCTCTCTCTCTATCTCTCTCTCCTTTTCTCTATCTCTTCACCCTAAATCAATACATTGCAGGATGAGCCTTCATTTGTACAGGTTATATCCAGTAATGGGCCGCCAAAATTTTACTGCCACACTGTGGGTGTGGCTTATTCTGTGGGTGCGGCTTAATAGTCATCTGACTGGGTAGGAGTGGTTTGCTGGCCATGTGACCAGCTGGGAGTGGCTTGAACAATCATCATCGTGCAAGGGAACTGTTAAGTCCTTGACTTACAACCTTACCAGTGTCGCTCGCTGGGGTGACAATTTGCTTTGTGTTTCCCGCACTCTCCTTCCTTGGTCACCCCCCCACCTTAGGCTGGGTAGCTAGGCAAACGGGTGCTGCTAGAAGCATAAATGCTGCCAGCGCCGCTTCCACCCACTCCTTCTGCTTGCACCTCAGGTGGGAAGTGGCTGAGTGAGGCTGGAGGGGAGCCAGGCAGGAGAGAGGGAAGCTTGTCTGAGGCCAGGAAGAAGGAAAGAGGAAAAAAGCAAGGAGCGCAGATGCAGCAGCAGCAGCAGGGGAAAAAAGGAGAGCTGAGCTTAGACCAGTAATCCAGGAAGTGACAGCCGCCGATCAGCTGGAGCTGCGCATGCATCTTCATTTCCGCCGGTGGAACTGCATTACACCCCATCCTGCCTGCTACAAACCCATGGATATATTATAATTAGTGTTGGGCAAACTTCAAGAAGTTCAGGTTCGGCGAACTCACCCAAACGTTGCACCGAAGTTTGGGAGAGTTTGCTGAACTTGAATCCAAACTTTACCCGAATCTGAACCCGAACAACAGCAGCACTTTTAAAAACTTTTTTTTAAAGTTCAGGTAAAGTTCGAGTTCGGCGTGAAGTTTGGGCAAAATTTGGGTTCAGCGTTCAGCCGAATACTGCGAAACGACGACGACTGGGAGGAGAGTGGGGAATCCCATCGTGGGATTTCCCAACTCTATTTGCTTGCAGTGCTGCAAGCAAGAGGAGGTGGGAAATCCCACGATGGGATTCCCCACTCTCCTCCGGGGCATCTTCGTTTCGCAGTGTTCAGCTGAACGCCAAACCCGAACTTAACCCAAACTTTAAAAAAAGTTTTGGTTCGCCCAACACTAATCATAATCTATCATACACACCAGGGCCCGATTCCCATTCCCACTGCAACCAATGTGCTACATGCACAGCTTTGGTTATCTTGCATGTGCGCATGCATGTCCCAGTGTGGTTTTGCTTCTGTGCATGCGCAGGAAGCAAAATCTCACGAGGGGATGCGCGCACGTGCAAGATTTCAGTGATTCCTTTTTGCCTCCGTGCATGCGCAGAAACAAAAAAACCACCAAAATCTCGCATGCAAGTGCATCCCCTCACTAGATTTTGCTTCCTGTGCATGCATGGTGGGCTTGAGGCCATTAAGTTGTCACCTTGATGCATATGTATGCTTTGTAGGGATGTTGTTGTATTTTTATGATGGTTTTATTCCTGTTTTATGATGGCAGCTATATTTTATATTGTCTTATTACTGTTAGCCGCCCAGAGTCCATTTGGAATTGGGCAGCACATAAATGTTACAGACAGACAGACAGACAAACAAACAAACAAAGAATCAATGAATGAATGAATGAATGAATGAATAACTAACTAACTAACTAACTAACTAACTAACTAACTAACTAACTAACTAACTAACTAACTACATAAATAAATAAACAAACAAACAAATAAATAAATATAACGAACAATCAATCAAACCAACAAACAAACAAACAAATAAATAAATGATGTAGCCAGCTGCAGGCTGCCAGTTTAATACCCCATTATTTATTTATTTATTTGATTTTTTTTTAATGCTGCCCTTCTCCGTAGACGCAGGGCGGCTTACATGTTAGCAGTAGCACTTTTTAACAGAGCCAGCATATTGCCCCCACAATCCGGGTCCTCATTTGACCCACCTCGGAAGGAGATGGAAGGCTGAGTCAACCTGTCCTGCTCATTTTCCCCACTCCTTTCTCCTCTTGAGGTCCATGGGTCCCTCCCGTTTTTGCTCACCCTGTCCTGCTCATTTTCCCCACTCCTTTCTCCTCTTGAGGTCCATGGGTCCCTCCCATTTTTGCTCACCCTGTCCTGCTCATTTTCCCCACTCCTTTCTCCTCTTGAGGTCCATGGGTCCCTCCCGTTTTTGCTCACCCTGTCCTGCTCATTTTCCCCACTCCTTTCTCCTCTTGAGGTCCATGGGTCCCTCCCGTTTTTGCTCACCCTGTCCTGCTCATTTTCCCCACTCCTTTCTCCTCTTGAGGTCCATGGGTCCCTCCCATTTTTGCTCACCCTGTCCTGCTCATTTTCCCCACTCCTTTCTCCTCTTGAGGTCCATGGGTCCCTCCCGTTTTTGCTCACCCTGTCCTGCTCATTTTCCCCACTCCTTTCTCCTCTTGAGGTCCATGGGTCCCTCCCATTTTTGCTCACCCTGTCCTGCTCATTTTCCCCACTCCTTTCTCCTCTTGAGGTCCATGGGTCCCTCCCATTTTTGCTCACCCTGCCCTGCTCATTTTCCCCACTCCTTTCTCCTCTTGAGGTCCATGGGTCTTTTCCCCAGTTTGGAAGAGGGGAGTTTGTCGCTGGGATTCAGAGCAGCGCTGGCAACAATGAAGGGAATTGAGGAGCCTCAGGGAAATCCCCGTGGCTGCTCGGGTTCGTAAGGTGAAAATAGTTCAGAATAAGAGGCAAAAAAATCTTAAACACTGGGTTTGTATCATGAAAAGTTCGTATGAAGAGGGGTTCGTAAGATAAGGTATCACTGTATATTTTCTTTCTTCCATATATCCTCTCCTCTAAGTTCACTTTACTACATGTCTATTTTTCTTCCTATGTATTTGTGTATTGGATAGATAGATAGATAGATAGATAGATAGATAGATAGATAGATAGATAGATAGATAGATAGGATCAAATTCCAGGCTATGGACAGTGTTTGCCTGCAATACTGCATTTTAACCACCATGCCACCATAGCTCATGAATTCAACATACAGTCATCCCTCGATTTTCGCGGTCTCGATTTTCGCGAAATGCTATACCACGGTATTTCAAAAAATAATAATTTAAAAATACTCCACGATTTTTTTTCTATTCCACGGTTTTTCCCACCCGATGACGTCATACGTCATCACCAAGAGTCACTTCTCTGTCTCTGTCTCTTTCTCTTTCTTTCCTGTCATTCTCAGCTTCAATCATTTTCTCATTTCTCTTTTTCTTCCTCTCTCTCACTCTCTTCCTTCCTTTCTCATCTCTTTCTTTCTTTCCTTCTCTCTCTTTCTCTATCTCTCCCCCTCTTGCTCTCTCTCTTTTTCTCACTTTCCCTCTCTCATGCACCCACCAGCCTCCGGAGAATGCCTGTCCCGCCTCTCTTGCAGCAGAGGAGAAAGAGAGGTGGAGCGGGCGGGCGAAAGGACGAGCAGCAAGCGGCGGGCGGGCGAGCGGGCGAACGGACGAGTAGCGGGCGGCGGGCGGGCGAATGGACAAGCGGCGAGTGGGCGAACGGACGAGCGGCAAGCGGCAGGCGGGCGAACGGACAAGCGGTGAGCGGGGCGAATGGAAGAGCGGCGAGCGGAAGGCGGGCGAACGGACAAGTGGCGGATGGACGAGCGGCGGGCGGCGGGCGAGCGGGCGAGCGGGGCGAACGGACGAGCGGCGGGTGTCAGGCGGGCGAACGGACAAGCGGCGAGCGGGCGAACGGACGAGCGGCAAGCGGCAGGCGGGCGAACGGACAAGCGGCAAGCGGGCGAAGGGACAAGCGGCGAGCGGCAGGCGGGCGGATGAGCGGTGATGTTTATTTTATTTATTTAGATAGATGCGTATTAGTTGCACTTTCGTCGCTCCCCGGCTCCACCATCTGCGCATGCTCGGCCATGGAAAAATGGCACACATGCGCAGATGGTGTTTTTACTTCCGCACCACTATATCGCGGATAATCGATTTTCGCGGGAGGTCTTGGAACGTAACCCCCGTGAAAATCGAGGGATCACTGTACTTTTTTTTGGCCAGATCTAAAATTGAAACCACCAATAATGAGATATTGCAGATTGAAAGTCACAGAGATATCTGAAAAAATGAAAAAGAAGACAGTGTGGATTAATTAAAAATCTATATTTAACACCACTGGAAATCTGCACTGTCTAAATAAATGGAGTCGGGGAATCTGATCCAATGAGGTTTTAATATTCTTACATATTTAAACAAGAGCTATCTAATCATAAGGTTGATAATGTTTTTAATTATAAGAAACTCTCCACAACTATTACACTGAATTAAAAATCTTGCAGTAAAGACTGTTTGAATTCCACTCGCTTTCATTTAATTATAAATAGGGTATATATACTATATATATATTCCCTATTATGTAATTAATAGATATAGTGTGTTTGTACTTTTTGGGTGTGTGTATCTCACAAAGAGAAAGGGAAAGGAGGAGAGAAAGAGAGGAAGGGAGGGAGAGAGAGGGAGAGGGAGAGACTGGCAAATTCTAAATTGTTGTACCTATAACCATAACTGAATGAGTAGTAATGGTATAGTGGAATTTAATCATCTGAATTACAGCAGGTATTAACCTTTCTATTCAGTTAAATACACTTCAGAGCAAAAATCATAACACTGTACCCACACACAAAAAAGAATTGTTTGATAATATTTTACTTTAAAGTATACCCTATAATTAAGGTTCACCCTCTTAGAAGGAGCATTAGAACTACCAAGTCTCTCATCAATGAATTAAATACAGCAATTCTTCCTTCCAAACATTATAAAAGGTAAGCGCAGGGGTGGCCAATTTGATAGAGAAGAAACATCGAACTCAGTAACTCCCAGCGACCGGTTAGGTCCCGCAGAGTTGGCCTTCTCCGGGTCCCGTCGACTAAACAATGTCGTCTGGCGGGACCCAGGGGAAGAGCCTTCTCTCTGGTGGCCCCGACCCTCTGGAACCAGCTCCCCCCAGAAATTAGAACTGCCCCCACCCTCCTTGCCTTTCGTAAACTTCTTAAAACCCACCTCTGCCGCCAGGCATGGGGGAATTGAGACATCTCCCCCGGGCCTATACAGTTTATGCATGGTATGTTGTGTGTATGTTTCTTTTTAATAAGGGTTTTTTAGTGACTTTTAATTATTAGATTTGTTATATATTGTACTGTTACTGTTGTGAGCTGCCCCGAGTCTATGGAGAGGGGTGGCATACAAATCTAATTATTATTAATAATAATAATAATAATAATAATAATAATAATAATAAAATAATAATAATTAATAAATAACTGATGTAGGATCCAATCTGTGTTGGTCACTGAGACCAGAGCTTGAATATTCTGCACCTTCAAACTTGTGTAGGAGCCAATCCTCAGGGAACGTCTCTCTACCTGAATGTATACATTCTCTGCACATTCTGGCACAGAGAATATTTTTGAGCACGAACTACAGCATGAGCCCAAAAGCTTGGAACATGACACCCAGTGAAGGGCTGCAAAAATTTTTTACTACCACACTATGGGCGTGGCTTATTTTTTGGGTGTGGTTTGCCAACCATGTGACCAGGTGGAACTGGCTTGACGATTATGTGACCGGGGTGGCTTAAAGGTCATGTGACTGGCTTAAAGGTGACCAACTAGATTTATTTATTTATTTATTTATTTATTTATTTATTTATTTATTTATTTATTTATCCATTCATTCATTCATTCATTCATTTATTTATTTATTTATTAGATTTGTATGCCGCCCCTCTCTGTAGACTCAGGGCGGCTCACAACAACAATAAAACAATTCAAGACAAATCTAATAATTTAAAAACATTTTAAAAAAACGTTATTAAAGCAGACAGACACACAAACATACCATACATGAATTTTATAGGCCCGGGGGAGATGTCTCGATTCCCCCATGCCTGACGGCAGAGGTGGGTTTTAAGGAGGATACGAAAGGCAAGGAGGGTGGGGGCAGTTCTAATCTCAGGGGGGAGCTGGTTCCAGAGGGTTGAGGCCACCACAGAGAAGGCTCTTCCCCTGGGACCCACCAAACGACATTGTTTAGTCGACAGGACCCGGAGAAGGCCAACTCTGTGGGACCTAATCGGTTGCTGGGATTCGTGCGGCAGAAGGCGGTCCGGGAGATATTCTGGTCCGATGCCATGAAGGGCTTTATAGGTCATAACCAACACTTTGAATTGTGACCGGAAATTGATCGGCAACCAATGCAGACTACGGAGTGTTGGTGTAACATGGGCATACCTTGGGAAGCCCATGATTGCTCTCGCAGCTGTATTCTGCACGATCTGAAGTTTCCGAACACTCACGTCAAGGGTTTGGAATAAGGTTAGGCTGTCTGGCCTAGCCTCACCTCAAAGAGATACAATTTCCCTTACTATTACTGAACATCCAAAATATACTATTTAATTCTATGTATATATGCCATATGTGTACATACATATTACACACAGACACACAAAAATATACATTATCTACTATATAAAGTATATGTACACCCACGCACACAGGCACAGCTCTTCTAAAATTATACACATTCAACCTCATTTACTGCAATAGGAAAAACATACCCAGATTATTAATGTCTGATATGCAGTGCAGCTTCCTGACAAGTGAGTTGTATTCAAGGATTGGTCTGGCAAATGTTTTGTATGCTCTGGTTAGCAGTTTAATATTGCCAGAGAAGAATCTACATAAGATTAGGTTAACAACTCTTAGTGCCTTTTTGGCCATCTTGTTCCAATGGGCTTTGGCACTTAGATCATTAGATATGAGTACTCCAAAGTCATTAACAGATTGAGGGTCGTCTACAAGCCTGTGTCCTCCAAGTTTGCATTTTGTGTTCTGATTCTTTTTGCCAAATGTGTAAGACAGAGCATTTATTGGTTGAGATTTGAAGTTGCCAGTTATCAGACCATTGCGATACATGTCTCCTTGAATCTAAAATGGTACATTTCTAAAAAGACATTGTTTTTCACACAACTTGGTCTCATTACTTTGAAAAACAGGAACCAAAAAGTGATGCTCTGTTAGAAACAAAAAGTTCATTTTCCAGGAAGATGAATCGTACAGATTTACATCCTTAACTTCACTCAAAATTAGACATCTCTCATCTTCCTTTTTCCTCATGCCCATTATCACCAGAATCAATGTGCGGAGAGAAAAAAGAAAAGAGAAAAACTGCCCAGATGGTCTACTTAAATTCTGGGCTAAGTTTTCTCTGGAGGCAATTAAGAAGGGGAAATGGCGACAAAACGAAGCCAATTGTTGTAACATTATTGTGTTATTTTCCTCTTCCTTATAGCCTGGCGATGTGTGTTCTTGGCTTTAATTTTCTCCTCCAATCTTAATCAACAGTGAATTGACAAAAGAAGTGCTATTTGCTGTCCTTAACAATTTCCTGATTGAGGACTAAACTTTCCCAATCAACACGTGCTGCTTTGGATCTCAACAATGGTACTATTGAAATTAAGTGGCAGACATTTGGATCTTCTCAGCAGGAATTCTCATTTGCCATGTTTTCTTTCTTTTCCTCTCTAAAGCAGATGGGGGAAAAAAAGAATCTCTTATCCAGTTGCCTATTATATGGGAAACTGTGAGCTGTCATTATCAATCTATACCCTTGCCAGTGACCGCAGAAGTGTCCTTAATTTCCGTCCATTTTCGTCATTGTTTGAAGCCAGTCTTCCTTCCCCTATTTTTAAGTATTCAGCAGATGTATTTCCAGGTGCATTATTCTGAATGGTGATCGTTGACTAAAAGGGAGAGAAACACAGAGAGGGAGAGGACAAGAGATTTTCTTTTTAATCACACTTTGCTATACGCAGTGGAGAAAATGACATTTTGATAGCAGCCCGGTCAATAAAAAAACAAAACAAAGAAAGAAAGATATATAGACAGCATGTTCTCCTAGTGTCTTTTCTCCAGTGAATAAAAGTGCCTTTCCTTCTCAAATAATGGTTATTTCCTAAAATTCCACTTGTTCACAAATGCTATGTTTTTTCTATACCATGTTTTCCTGAAAGTAAGAACCTGTCTTATATTTTTTTTGAACCCCGAAAGGGCAGTAGAGAAGAAGCTGGTAACTACAGGCCAGTTAGCTTGACATCAGTGGTAGTTAAAATGATGGAGACTCTACTCAAAAAGAGGATAAATCAGCACTTAAAAAACAATAACTTATTGGACCCAAATCAGCATGGCTTTACTGAAGGCAAATCATGTCAGACTAATCTCATTGATTTCTTTGACTATGTCACAAAGGTGTTGGATGAAGGTGGTGCTGTGGATATTGCCTACCTGGACTTCAGCAAAACCTTTGATACGGTTCCACATAGAGAGCTGATAGATAAATTAGTGAAGATTGGACTTAATCCCTGGATAGTTCAATGGATTTGCAGCTGGCTGAAGCGTAGACATCAGAGAGTTGTTGTTAACGGCGAGTATTCTGAGTAGAGTCAGGTTACAAGCGGTGTGCCACAAGGGTCTGTTCTGGGTCCTATTCTTTTTAATATGTTTGTGAGTGACATAGGGGAAGGTTTGGTAGGGAAGGTTTGCCTATTTGCCGATGACTCTAAAGTGTGCAATAGGGTTGATATTCCTGGAGGCGTCTGTAATATGGTAAATGGTTTAGCTTTACTAGATAAATGGTCAAAGCAATGGAAACTGCAGTTTAATGTTTCCAAATGTAAAATAATGCACTTGGGGAAAAGGAATCCTCAATCTGAGTATTGTATTGGCAGTTCTGTGTTAGCAAATGCTTCAGAAGAAAAGGATTTAGGGGTAGTGATTTCTGACAGTCTCAAAATGGGTGAACAGTGCAGTCAGGCGGTAGGGAAAGCAAGTATAGGATGCTTGGCTGCATACCTAGAGGTATAACAAGCAGGAAGAGGGAGATTATGATCCTGCTATATAGAATGCTGGTGAGACCACATTTGGAATACTGTGTTCAGTTCTGGAGACCTCACCTACAAAAAGATATTGACAAAATTGAACGGGTCCAAAGATGGGCTACAAAAATGGTGGAAGGTCTTAAGCATAAAACGTATCAAGAAAGACTTAATGAACTCAGTCTGTATAGTCTGGAGGACAGAAGGAAAAGGGGAGACATGATCAAAACATTTAAATATATTAAAGGGTTAAATAAGGTCCAGGAGGGAAGTGTTTTTAATAGGAAAGTGAACACAAGAACAAGGGGACACAATCTGAAGTTAGTTGGGGGAAAGATCAAAAGCAACATGAGAAAATATTATTTCACTGAAAGAGTAGTAGATCCTTGGAACAAACTTCCAGCAGACGTGGTAGAAAAATCCACAGTAACTGAATTTAAACATGCCTGGGATAAACACATATCCATCCTAAGATAAAATACAGAAAATAGTATAAGGGCAGACTAGATGGACCAGGAGGTCTTTTTCTGCCGTCAGTCTTCTATGTTTCTATGTTTCTAAATAAGCACATGGCTTTATTTTTGGGCGTGTGGAGCAAGATGGGGCTCCTCTTGCTGTCTTACCTGATTTCCAGCTCTGTCACTCTAACCTTAACCACAAGAAATTGTATTTTTGGCAGAGGGTTTATTTTCAGGGAGATGGCTTGTTTTCGGGGGAGGGCTTATTTTCAGGAAAACACTATATACATACATATGTTGTAAGCCGCCCCGTATCCTCGGAGAGGGGCACCATATAAATCCAATATATAAATAAATAAATACCATATTTTTCGGTGTATAAGACTAACAAAATAGACTAACAATCCTGGGCCTAGAAAGCCTAGAACTACGGCGCCTAAAACACGATTTGAGTATTGCCCACAAGATCATATGCTGCAACGTCCTACCGGTCCATGACTACTTCAGCTTCAACCGCAATAACACAAGAGCACGCAACAGATTCAAACTTAATACGAACCACTCCAAACTTGACTGTAAAAAATATGATTTCAACAATCGAGTTATTGAAGCGTGGAACTCATTACCGGACTCAATTGTGTCAACCCCTAACCCCCAACACTTCTCCCTCAGACTCTCCATGATTGACCTCTCCAGGTTCCTAAGAGGCCAGTAAGGGGCGTACATAAGTGCACTGGTGTGCCTTTCTTCCCCTGTCCAATTGTCTTTCCTTTCTCTCACCTTTCTTATATATTCTCTTCCTTTCATATATCCTCTCCTCTAAGTTCACTTTCACCCTCTTTTATATTATCACATGTCTATCTTTCTTCCTATGTATTTGTGTATTTGACAAATGAATGAATAAATAAATAAATAAATTAGGCTGTGTCTTATACTCTGAATGTAGCTTTCCCCCCCCCCCCCACCCACCTCCAGCCCTAACTAGCTGCTAATGATATTCCCAGCTCTTACCTTGCAGGCTCTTTCATTGTTTCTCTCTGTGAAGAATGTTTTCCAAGCCCCAAGTCTTTGCAGGGTTTGTTTCATTACTCTAACTTGCCCTGAGTAAGTTTCTTCCCAGCCCTAACCAGATGCTAACAATGTTCCCAGCTCTTACCAGCTTGCAAGCTCTTTCACTGTTACTCTCTGCCAAAAATATATTTCAAACCCTGTCTTTGTAGGGTTTTTTTCATTGCTTTACTTGCTCCAGATATTTATTTCCCATTTTAACCAGGTGCTATTAATGTACCCAAGTTCTTTCACTGTTACTCTCTGTGAAGAATGTTTTCCAAGCCCCAAGTCTTTGCAGGATTTGTTCATTACTCTAACTTGCTCTGAGTAAGTTTCCAGCCCTAACCAGGTGCTAATAATGTTCCCAGCTCTTACACACTTGCAAGCTTTTTCATTGTTACTTTCTGCAAAGAAGAATGCTTTCCAAGCCCTAAGTCTTTGCAGGTTTTTTCCCCCATTAGTCTAACTTGATCCAAATGTTTCTTTCCAGCCGTAACCAGGTGCTAACAATGTTCCTAGCTCTTACCAACTTGCAAGCTCTTTCATTGTTACGCTCTGCAAAGAAGAATGTTTTCCAAGCCCTAAGTCTTTGCAGGGATTTTTTTCCCCCATTGCTCTACTTGCTCAGACTGTTTTTTTCCAGGTGCTAATGATGTTCCCAGCTGTTACTGGCTTGCAAGCTCTTTCATTGTTACTCTCTCGGAATATTTTTTTTTCCTTAAACCCTTAACCAGGGGATAAAATAAGGTGCTGAAGCTAACCAGACTAAGGACGCTAACTAGATGAATACCTGGTAAGTAGATTATTTTCCCTATATTCCACCCGAAAAACTAAGGTGCGTATTATATCCTGGTGCGTTTTATATTCTGAAAAATATGGTACATACAGGTATATGCCTACATATCAGCAGAATGAACAGTAACAACAGCATTGGCAGGGAAGAGTAAATACCGTAAACATTTCAGCTGGACTTTAGACTTTGCTTACAGTTCCAAAAGCATGTTTCAGCATGACAGCAAACGAGATCTTGAATAGAGTTGGTGCAAGTACACAGCCCTGTTTCACTCCACGTCGAATGTCAAAGGAATCTGATGTTAAGCCATCAAAAACTACCGTGCCCTTCAAATTCCTTGTGTGCCCGATCACATTTGGCCAATAAAGAATTCTATTCTATTCTATTCCATTCCATTCCATTCCATTCCATTCTATTCCATTCTATTCCATTCTATTCCATTCTATTCCATTCCATTCTATTCCATTCTATTTTATTCCATTCCATTCTATTCCTCTTTATCCTTTGGAAGACACAATGCACTCTATTCTATGGATTGAGGGACTCAGGAACCTCCAAGGATTGCTAGGAGTGTTCATTAAATCTCTTAGCTCCTTCACCAGTCATCTCTGTTGCTTTAGATTTGAGTTGCGGTCTGTGACTTACCTCTAATATTTCAATATTTTGGACATTGTCCTGAAAATTTTTCACACATAAAGAGATGTAGCTGTATCAAACAAGCAAATGTTCAGGTCCATTTCCTTTATAGTGGTTGTCACAATCTTTCTGCTACTGAACAGTGAAATATATATTTTTTTTATCCTTTTAGGCATGCAGCTTGTAACAGGAGAATGTTTTGGTTCCACTTGACAGCTGGGTGAACATCAACGACCCGTATAGACAGCATGCACTAATGGGGCACTTGGTGCAGGAAATAGAGATTTTAATTCCCCCATCCCCCATAGTTCATGACAGATGGTTTACAAGTAAGCTTTCTCTAGTGTTCCCTTCTGTATTATTGTATAGTTCATAACATAGAGTGCCTTTTTACATATTCTTAGTAGTGACATGAGCTATACACAGGGGTGGGCTGCTGCCTGGATGGCGGGGGGGGGACGCAGTGGGGTAGCGAAAATGGAGCTTCACTCCAGAGCACCCAATTTGCACTGAAAGATGTTGAAAGAAAATGCAGGGCGTCCTGCATAAGCCACGCCCGCAGTTTGGTAGTAAAAATTTTGGTAGCCCTTCACTGGTTGTTTCTTTTTTGGGTTCTTGGGAGGGCCTGATAAGTACATACCAATGAACATACATTTAGACATGGACATTCAAAGCTTCTCCAAGAAACTTTAGCACAGTTGAGATTGCTTAAGTGGGAAGACCCGTTAATCTTTCCCCACTTGTATTTGTTTTATTATTTATTTATTTATTTATTTATTTATTTATTTATTTATTTATTTATTTATTTATTTATTTATTTGATCGTTCGTTCATTCGTTCGTTCGTTCATTCATTACATAGAAACATAGAAACATAGAAGACTGACGGCAGAAAAAGACCTCATGGTCCATCTAGTCTGCCCTTATACTATTTCCTGTGTTTTATCTTACAATGGATATATGTTTATCCCAGGCATGTTTAAATTCAGTTACTGTGGATTTACCAAACATGCCTGCTGGAAGTTTGTTCCCCCGATTATCGCGAGGGTTCTGTTCCAAGACCCCTCGCGATAATCGATAACTCGTGATGTAGCGGCACGGAAGTAAAAACACCATCTGCGCATGCGCGCCCCTTTTTCCATGGCCGCACATGCGCAGATGGTGCAGTTTGCATGTGGGCGGCGGGGAAGACCCTTCGGCCGCCCAACAGCTGATCTGCTGCCCAGGCAACGGGGAAACCCCATCTTCGGCTCCTCGCTGCTGCCGCGCTGCGGAGCAGATCAGCTGTTGGGCGGCCGAAGGAACCTTCCCTGGGTCTTCCCGCCGCCCAGGCAAAGGGGAAACCCCAAGATCGCTTGCCGCTTGCCCGTCACCCGCCCGCCTGCTCGCTTGCCGCTTGCCGCTTGCCCATTCGCCCGCCCGGCTGCTCGCTTGCCGCTCGAGAGCAAGAGGGGGAGAGATAGAGAAAGAGAGAGAAGGAAAGAAAGAGATGAGAGAGGGAGGAAGAGAGTGTGAGAGAGGAAGAAGCAAGATAGAGAAAGAGAGAGAGAAAGAAAGATGAGAAAGGAAGGGAGTGACGTCATCGGGTGGAAAAATCGCGATATAGCGATTCACAATGATCGGGATCGCGAAACTCGGGGGATAACTGTACTCTCTCTTCTTTTCCTTCTCAATATTTTTTCTCCCTTGATGGTGTCCTCTACTATTATTGTGTATTGGACAAAATAAAATAAATTAAATAAATGAGATCTGGCTGGGTAACTTTGGGCCAGTCACTCTCTCTCAGCTCAAACTATCTCACATAATTGTTGTTGTAGTGAAAATAGGAGGAGGGAGGAATATTAAATATGTTTGCTACCCTTGAATTACTGATAAAAATAATAAAGATTGATGGATAAGTAGATAGATAGGTAAGTGGGTAGGTAGGTAGATAAGTAAGTAAGTAGGTAAGGAAGGGAAGGGAAAGAAGGAAGGGAGGAAGGAAGGAAGGAAACAGAGAAAGAAAGAGAGAAAGAAAGAAAAAGAAAGAAAAAGACAGAAAGAGAAAGAAAGAAGAAAAAGAAAGAAAAAAGAAGAAGGCAAGAAAAAGAAAGAAAGAAAGAAAGAGAAAGAACGAAAGAAAGAAAGAAAGAAAGACTATCTCTATAAACACATTCAAAGCCATAGCTATCTGATAACATATATTGTACTATAGATTAAATTGCAATTAATTCTCAGCTCATACATGCTTCAAAATTCCTTTGGCAACCAAAGCACCCAAGAAGTTTTGCAAATAATCTATTAAAAGCTCATCACAAAAGATCGCAATCACAGTTTCTGAAGATGAATCTTCAAGGACTCTCCTACCAATTCCAGTTAACTAGAGATGATTCCATATACACCTTGTGGCCTAACAAAAGTTTCTTCTGATTTTTCCAGTCAGCTGCTAGAACAAGGTGGTCGTGAAGTTTTAACTAAGCAATAGGTGTAGCACTTTGGTGTGTAAGAATGTCCTTGAGTCAAGACACGGCTAATAAAATAAAAATTCATATTCAAGTGACTCTTTTAGGGAAATGTGCTTATGAATATTCATTATCTCAGAATAAAACATCTTAGATAAATGCACTTAAAGGACGGGTTTGCTGAGGAAATGGGAAAGCCACTGAGGGGACTGGTGAATACTGTCACACAGAAGATAACCAGTCTGGCTGTAGAGATAAAAACAGTAAATCTGTTACTCTTCTTGAACTAAGCTCGCTTTAAGTTTCCCCTGGGCAGACATTCTTGTGAATCTTTTATTTTGGCTCTAATTTTAAAACCCAGTTTTAGTTCTTGCTTCTGACACATCTGCTTCGACTCAAGGGATATTTTATTTACAGTACTTAGTTAGCTTACAGCACTGTTATTCTGCCGTTGCTGCTGAAAAAACATACAGAACAGGTAAATTAAGAATGCAACCAATGGTGAAAATATAAGTTAAAATAATGTGTTCAAAAACCACAGTTATACTATACTGCAAGGGTCTCCAACCTTGGCAATTTTATGATTTGTGGACTTGAACTCCCAGAATTCCTCTGCCAGTTTTGCTGGCTGAGGAATTCTGGGAGTTGAAGTCCACAAGTCTTAAAGTTTGCCAAAGTTGGAGATCTCTGCTACAGAATATTGTACTCCCACTGTGTTTTTAAAATGTATTATTTTAAAATATCTATCACGTCTAAAACACGATCTAAGTATTGCCCACAAGATCATATGCTGCAACGTTCTACTTGTCAATGACTACTTCAGCTTCAACCGCAACAACAGATTCAAACTTAATATTAACCACTCCAAACTTGACTGTAAAAAATATGACTTCAGCAACCGAGTTGTCGAAGCATGGAACTCATTACCTGACTCAGTAGTGTCAACCCCTAACCCCCAACATTTTCCCCTTAGACTATCCACGATTGACCTCTCCAGGTTCCTTAGAGGTCAGTAAGGGGCGTGCATAAGTGCATCAGTGTGCCTTCCGTCCCCTGGTCCAATTGTCTCTCCTTATCTCATTTATCTTTTCTTCCTTTCAAATATGTTCACCTATACTTTTATATCTTTTCTTCTATTCTTTTCTTTATTTATATTACTACGTATCTATTCTCTTCAATGTGTATTATGTATTGGACAAAATAAATAAATTTTAAAAAATCAAAAGGATTAGAATTCATTTAGGACATAAACCACAAAAGTGAACGGAAAAGTCAAAATATTCACCTTTACTTTAAATGAAACAAATTACATGAAATGTCTTTCTCGAGGTAGAAACTATGATGGTAGATGCAGAGAAGAGCAGCAGAGCTGGAGGTGGAGTTAAGCACATCATTATCCTGGAGTCATTACATTGCCACAAACCATCCAAGTCCAACCCCTCTTGAATGCCATTGACCCATATCTGGTGGCAATTTAGTGTTGAATTTTAGTTGACGAGATTCATTCATTCATTCATTCATTTATCTGCCTGCCTGCCTGCCTGCCTGCCTGCCTGCCTGCCTGCCTGCCTGCTTGCTTGCTTGCTTGCTTGCTTGCTTGTTGGAAAAAAATGTTCCTTGCACTGTGGCAGTTATTTTCTAAATTACATCTTCACTCCTTTAAAAGATTTGAAGTCTCATCCAGAGTCCAATAAGAGTTGGATAAACAGTGAAATTGTTCCAGCCTTACCAATCCAAGATTATTGCTGTGTAACTTTCAAAGTGTTGCACATTTTTTTTCCTAGATGAAAACTGTAATTCAGGGCCGGTTGATATACGCATATCAAAAGAAATACCTCTTAAGAGTTTGGGTACATAGTTTTGCAATTCAGAACATGGGCAGCATTTTGTGCATGCAGATTCATACAATGGAGAACAGATTGGTTTCAGTGCAATCCCCAAAGAAAAACAGATATAAAATGCACATAACTGAGCAGATTCCATATGAGTTTTCTCTGCCTTTTCCCCCACTTCTGCAGTATAAAATGATGAAAAGGATAGGATTTTGCAGTTCCGCTTGGCTCAGATATTCTCCCCTGCTTTGATTTAACATGGACCCATCTTCCAGATTTGCTATATTCTTGCAAGAATATAGGTACAAGGTAGAAGAAGCCCATCTTGGAAAAACCTCCTTATTAACATGAATCTAGTTATGACAATTCCTTTCTTTCTGCCTTTAGTCTGCTTATTGAATAAATACACCCGATTGCAAGAACTCTGATTTAGTATTTTAATCTAACTACTCTGTCATTTGCTTCACCCGCTCCATGTTTGTCCTTGCTGTCTGGGAAATGTTCTTGCATGCAGAAAAACAATAATTATTTATCTTAAGACAGATATTATGCTCAGCGGTAGGTCTGTTCCTTTGGTACAATTCAATCTAAATGTGTAACCAATTTACCAAAATATAATTATCTGAGTTATATCTTCTGAAGGGGGGGAGAGGGGTGAGGAGAGGAGAAGAAAGCAAAGCAAAGCAGCTGCAAATGGAAGAACTTGAATGCAACCCTGAAATGTGAGATACAGTTTAAGCAAACCATAAATTATACCCCATATACAAATTAACAATAACCATTCCAAGAAGAGAGCCATTGCTGCTTAGTTTATGGTAACTGTGACTTCATATAGTTAGCTCTTGAGAGATTAATAAAGTCCTGTTGGCTAAGCTTTGAATTTAAACAGAGGCAAAGATGAATTCAAAACCCAGTAAAATTATGGCTAGTTATTCAAGTACACTTGATCTGATACAATTTTAATCACCGTATATTGAATCAAACACTGTCAAACTATTTACTAAGTCTGCACTACTGCTAATCGTTTTCATCACCCATCTCCTTCCACAAATTTCTGTATCCTTATGATTTATATTGACTGGTTCCTAATATGATTTGGTTTTTTTCAATTTTTTAAAAATTGAAATATATACATTAAAAATACAGAAAAAAATAACATAAACACAACATATAAATCTACGGAGAGGGGCGGCATACAAATCTAATAAATAATAATAATAATAATATAAACATTGACACACACACACACACACACACACAAGAAAGCAATATTTGAATTAAAATATTCTCATTGATTAAACACATTATCTCAAGGGTCATTTTCATGGCTATTATAGTTGGCAAAACATAGAAACATAGAAACATAGAAGACTGACGGCAGAAAAAGACCTCATGATTCATCTAGTCTGCCCTTTTATCTTAGGATGGATATATGCTTATCCCAGGCATGTTTAAATTCAGTTACTGTGGATTTACCAACCACGTCTGCTGGAAGTTTGTTCCAAGGATCTACTACTCTTTCAGTAAAATAATATTTTCTCACGTTGCTTTTGATCTTTCCCCCAACTAACTTCAGATTGTGTCCCCTTGTTCTTGTGTTCACTTTCCTATTAAAAACACTTCCCTCCTGGACCTTATTTAACCCTTTAACATATTTAAATGTTTCGATCATGTCCCCCCTTTTCCTTCTGTCCTCCAGACTATACAGATTGATTTCATTAAGTCTTTCCTGATACGTTTTATGTTTAAGACCTTCCTATATATATATGTCACATGATTTTTTTTGCTGAATTTGAAAATTAAGCAAGTCTAGGATAGATCTATTTCAGCCTTACTTTGGCCTCATCAGCTAGCCATACCCTGCAACCTATATATATATATGTTCTGCTTTTTACCACCTTATTTATATCAATATTACAATATTAGAATTAATTCAAATCAAATACTTTATTATATATCGTTAAGAAAAAATATTATTTAAATGACATTATTCATCTTACTTTTATATCCAATTCATAATTATACTTTAATTTGGTTCTTTCCTTATTTCTCACCATTCATAAAATAAATTGCAAGTTTTGTGATATTCTGAGTCTTCTTCATTGTTTAATTCTAATGCTAAGCTTTGAATTTAAATAGAGACAAAGATGAATTCAAAACACAGTGAAATTATGGGTAGCTATTCAAGTACACCTAATCTGATACAATTTTAGTCACCGTGTATTTAATTCAACACTGTCAAACTATTTACTAAGTCTGCACAACTGTTGATTGTTCCCATCACCTATCTCCTCCCACAAATTACTGTATGACTGTAAGTTTGATGCTTGTGTCTTTACAAGTTATATTGAATGGTTCCTAATATGATTTGATTGCTTATTTGTATCCTGACTATCATTCAGTGTTGTACCTTATTATTTATTTATTTATTTATTATTTATTTATTTATTTATTCAATTTTTTTTATGCCGCCCTTCTCCTTAGACCCAGGGCGGCTTACAACATGTTAGTAATAGTACTTTTTAACAGAGCCAGTATATTGCCCCCACCATCTGGGTCCTCGTTTTACCCACCTCAGAATGAGGGAAGGCTGAGTCAACCTTGAGCCGGTGATGAGATTTGAACCGCTGACCTACAGATCTACAATCAGCTCCAGTGGCCTGCAGTACAGCACTCTACCTGCTGCGCCACCCTGGCTCATTATGATTCTTGACGAACATATCTTTTCTTTTATGTACACAGAGAATATGCACCAAAACAAATTCCTTCTGTGTCCAATCACACTTGGCCAATACAATTATATTCTCTTCTGTTCTATTCCAAAATCCATTCTGGTTTAAGTTTTTGCTAGCTTGTAGACAAGAGAAAAACTATAAAGAAGTTGTATTGTATTGTATTGTATTTATTAGATTGCCTTATAGTTGCCTTATAGCAGTGCTTCTCAAATAGTGGGATGGCCCCCCCTGGGTGTGGGTGTGGAGCAATGCCAGGAGGGGCGTGTGAACCTGGGAAAGATACCTTTTTTTGCCACAAGGAGTAGCGGTTTTTTGCACAGAGCAGGAGATTAGATTTATTGGATTTATATGCTGCCCCTCTCCGTAGACTCTGGGCGGCTCACAACAATGGTAAACAATACATAGGAGGTATAAAGTGCAGACAACCATCAAGAGACACCATGGAAAAATATTTAACAGGGATGAAAAGAAAGAAGGAGAGAGACAGAGATAATGAGACAAATGTAAGTCTCCCGAAAGCTAAGACAAGGAAATATGACAAAGTGTATGTAGTGCTTGGTTTCACTGTGACTATGGTGGGAGACAAAGAAAGACTGGTATGTTTACTGGATCTAAAAATGTTGGCAGCGGACAGCATGAAGCCAAATAAATTAAGGCCTCACTTAAACACATTACATCCCAATCATGCTGATAAGCCATTTGAGTTTTTATCAGCGAAAACATGTTGAATATTGCAAACAAACATCCCAGCAGAAAGTTTGGGGAAGGGGGGCATAACAGAAAATAATTGAGAAGCACTTCCTTATAGTAGTATGTGAATGGCTTCTACACATTTTTTCTCTTCATCCCAAGGAGAGGCACAAAGCTATGTTAGGAATCGCAAAAAATCAAGATTTAATCCTAAATCTTTGGAGAAACCACCTAATACTAAAAGTCATTTAGTGGCAAACAAGCTGCCCTTCACTGGAGGTATTGAAGAAGCATCTAGAAGTCAATTTCCCTGTTTGGAAAAAAGGTGTTAAATTTGAAAGACTCCCATATTTCTCTCCAGCTCTAAAATTTGATTCTGCTATGAATAACTTTTAGGACAAGGGCAGACCAGAGGAACAATAAAGCAATAGATGTGTAGAGTCGTGTGTGGGTGTGTGAAATTGAATGCACTCTACCTATATAGAAAAATGCGGATATAAAAAGGATACAGTTGTCAGAATCTTTCATGTTCTATTGAGTGATTGCAATTATATAGAAAGGCAATCATGAGAAAAGGATAGAAGTTAATGTAGATGATGCAACTAATAGACATGTCAAACTATATATCATGAGCCTTCAGGACAATGTTCTCGACAGGTAGTCTTTGACTTATGACCGCAATGGAGTTGAGAATTTCTGTTGTTAAATGAGACATTTTAAGAGAGTTTTTTCCTCATTTTATAGCCTTTCTTACCACAGTTCTTAAGTGACCCACTGCAGTTACATGGTTGACAAATTTGAACAATGGTCACTATCTAACAAATGAAATTCAATGGCAAAAAAAGGTAAGGTTTTACATTTAGGCAAGGAAAACAAAATGCACAGGTACAGTATATGGTATATGTGGTACATTGCTCAACAGCAGTAAATATGAGAGGGATCTTGGAGTCCTAGTGGACAACCATTTAAATATGAGCCAGCAGTGTGCAGCAGCTGCCAAAAAAGAAGCCAACACAGTTCTAGGCTGCATTAACAGAGGGATAGAATCAAGATCAAGTGAAGTGTTAATACCACTTTATAAGGCTTTGGTAAAGCCACACTTGGAATACTGCATTCCGTTTTGGTTGCCACCATACAAAATGGATGTTGAGACTCTAGAAAAAGTGCAGAGAAGAGCAACAAAGATGATTAGGGAACTAGAGGCTAAAACATACGAAGAACGGTTGCAAGAACTTTAATGAAAAGAAGGACCAGAGGAGATAGCAGTGTTCCAATATTTCAGGGGTTGCCACAAAGAAGAAGAAGTCAACCTATTCTCCAAAAGCACCTGAGGGTAGAACAAGAAGCAATGGGTGGAAGCTGAACAAGGAGAGAACCAACTTAGAACTAAGGATAAATTTCCTGAAAGTTAGAACAATTAATCGGTGGAATAGGTTGCCTCCAGAAGTTGTGAATGCTCCAACACTGGAAGTTTTGAAGAAGATGTTGGATAAGTATCTGTCTGAAGTAGTGTAGTTTCCTGCCTAAACAGGGGTTTGGACTAGAAGACCTCCATGGTCACTTCCAACTCTTTTGTTATTGTTATTATTATTTCCATATTATTACTTTTTAAAAACTTTTTTTTCCTAGCTTCAATCCACTGATACCATTATTCTCAGATATTATGGTAGTCTGAATTCCTTTGACTCCTTAATTTTATTGTAAGTTTGTTCATTTCAGGACATTCATAAATTTTAATTATTTTACTTTCTGCAGGTGTTTCTGGATGCCACCTCCTTTGTTTCAACATACCATATTTTTAAGAGTATAAGATGCACCTTCCTCCCCCCCAAAAGAGGCTGAAAATTTGGATGTGTCTTATACTTCGAATGTAGCTTTTGAAAGCGAGATTCCCTGCACGGGCTACCTATTATTTTTATTTTATTTTATTTATTCATTTGTCCAATACACAATACATATGGAAGAGAATAGACATGAAGTAATATGTAAAAATAGAGGAGAAGATATATGAAAGGAAGAAAATATATATGATATATGAGATAAAGGAAAGACAATTGGACAAGGGATGAAAGGCACACTAGTACACTTATGTACACCCCTTACTGACCTCTTAGGAACCTGGAGAGGTCAATCATGGATAGTCTAAGGGAGAAATGTTGGGGGTAGGGGTTGACACTATTGAGTCTGGTAATGAGTTCCACGCTTCGACAACTCGATTGTTAAAGTCATATTTTTTACAGTCAAGTTTGGAGCAGTTAATATTAAGTTTAAATCTGTTGTGTGCTCTTGTGTTGTTGTGGTTGAAGCTGAAGTAGTCGCCAACAGGCAGGACGTTGCAGCATATGATCTTGTGGGCAATATTTAGATCTTGTTTAAGGCGTCTTAGTTCTAAACTTTCTAGGCCCAGGATTGAAAGTCTAGTCTCGTAGGGTATTCTATTTCGAGTGGAGGATTGAAGGGCTCTTCTGGTGTTAATGTCTGAGATGCGATATGGGTTCCAAACAGATGAGCTGTATTCGAGGATGGGTCTGGCAAAAGTTTTGTAAGCTCTGGTAAGTAGTGTGAGATTGCCAAAGCAGAAGCTACATAGGATTAGGTTTACAACTCTTGAAGCCTTCTTGGCTATATTCTCATTGTTTGTCTCTCTAAAGAGAGAGAGAGAAGTGAAATGTTTAGAAATGATTTTTTATCCCCAACCAGCAAGCAAACACGCTCAAAAACAGAAGACTAATGTGCTGAAGATGACCAGACTAAGGATTAGCCAGATGAATACCTAATAGGCAAATTATATTCTTCCTATTTTCTTCCCCAAAAACTAAGGTGCGTCTTATATCCTGAAAAATACAGTAATTTTGCATTTTTTTTCCTGTTTGTTCAACTCTTTTCTCCTTGGGAGTAATTGGGGCAAAAGATTAGTCAGGCTGTGTGAATCTTTATAATTTGCATTTCAAATTTTCTCTCCCTTCCTTCCTTGCTGCCCTTTGTCAGTTTAGCAAAATCAGCTGTCTCATGTTTTCTTTAATCATCCTTGAAAAGAATGCTAGGACAGATTAAAAAAAAATATTTTAACCACAATGAAAAAGGGGGAAAGAAGATGTTACTTTAGCTGCTTTATATAGTGTTCAGCTGAAGGCTTATTCTGTCTCTGCAGCTGTTAGTCTAATTGGGTGATTTCCTGTTTGAAATGCAGAGTAATTTAAAGAGACTAACAGTTGTTCAGGGACCCTCCTTTTGCAGGACCTAGCATCATCTGACACCTTCAATGCTCTTCAGAGGTGCAGCATCTTTTCAAGCTGATTGCTGTATCCTTCATCACCCTTCAGGTTTTCTGACTTCCCTGTAAACACATCAATTTAGAGAGGCAGATTATTCAGATGAAAGGAATTCTTTCTTTCCCTCTTGCTTTTGCGCTTTCTCTTTCTTTCCCTCTATCCTTCTCTTTCTTTCTTTCTTTCTTTCTTTCTTTCTTTCTTTCTTTCTTTCTTCCTTTCTCTCTTTCTCTTTCCCTTCCTTCCCTCCTTCTTTCCTTCCTTCCCTCCTTCTTTCCTTCCTTCCTTCCCTTTCTTTCTCTCTCTTTCTCTCTCTCCCTCTCATGGGATGTAGTTAGATGCATTATTTATTGGATTTTACACTCCCTGTAGAGCTGCAAAATCCCTTTGCATTTCTGCACGAACTGGCAGAACTTCTAAGAGGATAATCTGCAGAAATCCCATGTAGCAGAAAGTGAATAGCTGCAGAATTTGAGTGGAAACAGAATTGGAGTTTGTTTTCAAAGGAGTGTGGAATATTTTGCACCAGAACTAACCAAGTTTATAAATCAAACACTGAACTGGGAAAGCTTATTTCCTTTAAAATAAAATTACTGTCCAAGCTTTTCCTTACACACACACACACACACACACACACACACACACACACACAAATCCAAACAAATGTAAGCAACATGACTTATTAGCAAACCATTGATTGCTTGTGTGGCCTCTTTGCAAAAGTTTGCCCTAAAAGTATTGAAAAACGACCTTCATATTTTTTTCAACAACCAATGCAGTAAATCCAGTTAAAATAGCTGTAGTTCTTTCATGTTTATAATTGGTTTGTACGTAAATCACTCCCAACCAGTCTTTCTTTAAAATGTATTGGTCTTTAGACCAAGTAGGAGCTGTCTGAAAATGAAAGCTATTCCATATTTTTAAATCTAGATAATATTTGTACATACCAAACAGGAAATCCCAGGCTTTTAAGTTATAAAGGAGACAGCCATTTGGTATTATGCAAATTGAATAATAATATGTAGGTATACATATGACATATACATAGAATTAAATAGTATATTTTGGATGTTCAGTAACAGTAAATAGATAGGGAAATTGCATCTCTTTGAGGTGAGGAGAAGCCAGGCATCCTAGTCCTAACCCTTGACGTGAGTGATATCATGTTGGCCACCTTTAACAGACATGGTGGGGATCCGGAGGGGGTGCCATGCCACCTGCGGTTGACTTTATACCTCAGCAATTTTTATCAAGCACATTCCTCCTGGCATAGTTCCCTCTAAGCTGAGCAGTGAGCAATCGCTCACTTAAAAATCATCATCAACTCAGAGTTTTCCAAACCTGCCCAGAAGCCGAGAGGGAAAGATTGAGAGGGAAGGAGAGAGAGAGGAAGAGAGGAAGAGAGAGAAACAGATAGAAAAAAGAGAGGAAGGAAAAGAGAAAGAAAAAGAATGGGAGTAAGGAAGAGAGAAAGAAAATCAAAATCTAGTTTGAAACTAGCTCAACTATTTAAGTGGCATTTTGATATTGATAGAGTTGCCCTATTATGAGCTCACTGTTATAGACACACAGTACAGTACAGTATTTTATTTTGAAATTCTCTGAGGCAAAACAGGGTGGGTTTTTTATTTGTTTGTTTGTTTGTTTATTTATTTATTTATTTTCCGCCCCCCCCCCCCAAAAAAAAAAATATTAGAGGGAACACTGCCTCCTGGTATGCATGTGCATTGTGCAGCAGCAGCTAAAAAAGCCAACACAATCCTAAACTGCATTAACAGGGGAATACACTCCAAGACCATGGAAGTCTTAATACCACTCTACTATGCCCTGGTCTGACCACACCTGGAATACTGTATTCAGTTCTGGTCACCACACTTCAAAAGAGACATTGAAACTCTGGAGAAGATGCAAAAAAGAGCAACCAAGATGATTAAGGGATTGGAAACCAAGACTTATGAAGAGAGACTGAGGGAACTGGGCATGGATAGCCTAGAGAAAAGGAGGGCCAGAGCGGACATGATAGCAGTCTACAAGTATGTGAGAGGATGTCACAGAGAGGAGGGGATCACTTTATTCTTCAGGGCACCAGAAGGCCGGACGAGGAACAACAGCGGGAAGCTGACCAAGGAGAGATTCAACATGGAGATAAGGAGGAACTTCCTGATGGTCAGAGTGATCAACCAATGGAACAACCTACCAGAGGACGTTGTGAACTCCAACACTCTGGACATTTTTAAGAGAAGTTTGAACTGCCACTTGACTGGTGTACTATAGGGTTCCTGCTTGAGCAGGGGGTTGAACTCCATGGCCTTCATGGTCCCTTTCAACTCTAACAATAAATAAATAAAAATTGTGACGAACGGGCAGGGGGATTGTACACACATGAGGTGTGTTGCATTATGTGCACTGGCACACACCCACGCAATAGCATCCATGGTCTGCCATTTTTGACACGCAACAACAAAAACATTAGCTATCAGTATCCTATGGACCTGCAAGATGATGAAGAAATGGCAATCTAGAGCAATGAGCTTATGGTAAAAAAATGACCAGCATTTATAAGCGCATATATTTGATATCCCTTCATGTTAAATATTAAAGTTTGCCTTAGATGGAAACCACCAAATTTCTCAAAAATTAGAAACGAGTTGCCTTTTTCCCCGAGTTTGTACAAAGCAACTTCCAGTTATTTCTAGATAATTGAAAAGAGACATGGAGTTGGCTCATGAAACTGAAATAACATCTTCAGATCTTACAGCTCACGTCTTTTGGTAGATTTTTTTTTTTACAAGAGGGACTAGTTTTTAAGAGAGAGCTTCATTTTTCTCTCCCTGGTCCAGATGGAACATAAATCTAAGAAGTGAATGGGACTTTTTTTTACAGTAAAGGGAACAGAGTCCTATGGCACTTTTTAAAGACTGGCAAAATTCTTCTCTTGCAAGATTTTGCGAAACACTATTCACTTCCAATTCTATTACACAATGGCAGATACTATAAACAGCACATATTTTAAAATAAATCCTTCTAGGCATGACTTCAAGAATATTTCATACATAGTTTGGTATGCTAAAATATGACTTAATGAGGTTTTATTGGAATTGGTTTTATATCAGAGAAAGGGTTTTAGTCACCTTCTATTGAAATCACCAAATAAAAGGAGTCCACATCATGCCAATATTATGCTTGTTCACCTTTCTGAAAAATATATCTACCAGGGTTGCCCAGAAAGGAATGAACCCCCTTTATTTCTCAGGCTCCAGTAATGGTATTAATGCAAAACTTTAGATATACATTATTTGAATTGGCAAGAGTTTGCATGTAAATTTTGTGTTTCTTCAGAAAGATAGCCTAGCTGTGGCAGTGTTTCAAAATGGCGTCTGTAAGTGATGTACGTTACAAACAACATGTCATCATTGAATTTATCACTACGGAGCAAGAAACTGTTGGGAACATTCACAAACACTTGTGTACAGTTTATGGAGAATTTGCAGTCAACAGAGGTATGGTTAGTCACTGGGCACAGAGGGTGAGATTATGAGAAGATGGTTCAGCAGAGCTCCAAGGCATCGTGACCAGAACAAGGAGTGGCACCGACAGGGCGTATACACCCTTGTGTCTTGCTGGAGGAAGGCCCTAGAACGAGATGGAGATTACGTGGAAGAATAGGGAGTGTAGAAGAAACATCATTCTTTCTTGTGTGCAAGTTTCATTGTGTTCAATAAATAATGTGGTGCATTGCTTTCTGGTCGACCCTTGTACCACTGTAAACTATTTCTTGTTAAGCTGCCAGTATATAATAACAACCTCTGGAATTCCTGATTTTTATTTTTTATTCATTTGTCCAATACACAAATACATAGGAAGAAAAATAGACGTGTGATAATATAAAAGAGGGTGAAAGTGAACTTAGAGGAAGAGGAAAGGAAGAGAATATATATAATAGGTGAAAGAAAAGAAAGACAATTGGACAGGGGACGAAAGGCACACCAGTGCACTTATGTACGCCCCTTATTGGCCTCTTAGGAACCTGGAGAGGTCAATCGTGGAGAGTCTAAGGGAGAAATGTTGGGGGTTAGGGGTTGACACAATTGAGTCTGGTAATGAGTTCCATGCTTCGATAACTCGGTTGTTGAAATCATATTTTATACAGTCAAGTTTGGAGCGGTTCGTATTAAGTTTGAATCTGTTGCGTGCTCTTGTGTTGTTGCGGTTGAAGCTGAAGTAGTCATTGACCGGTAGGACATTGCAGCATATGATCTTGTGGGCAATACTCAAATCGTGTTTTAGGCACCGTAGTTCTAGGCTTTCTAGGCCCAGGATTGTTAGTTTATTTTCGTAGGATATTGAGTTTCGAGTGGAGGAGTATTTACCATTCTCTTCCCTATTCACATTTTCTGACAAAGACACCATGAAGAGGAAAAATAAACAGGAGTTTGTGCATCATGCTTTATATTATTGTATATAAGTAAGTTTCTTCTATAAATGAATCCTGCTGAATCATTTACTTGTGTGATGGTTGGATTGCTGCAAATTCTAACAGACTGTTTCAAAGGTAAGAGGTACGTCTTGCGCATGGCAACTGAATTTTCTTGCTTTTTTTCCCTTTTGAACTATAGAAGTTTCTTACATGAGAAGTTAATTGTTTTCAAAGGAAAAAAAACCAAGAAAGTACAGTTGCATTTTGGAGGGGGGGGGATCTTTGGAGAAATCTAGACCTGGATGATTGAAAATATCAATAGACATTTAGTAACAAGCATGTTCTTTGAATCCCAATTTCTATGAGAAGCTTGGAAAAATGGCAAATCACAGGAATATTTTCCATAAAGGATGAAGGGATGATCCAGAGTCTTATGAAATAATCAATCTTTCACTGACACCTGTCAAGATGCTAGAGCAAGCCATAAATATGAATGAATCAGGATTGTAAACACCTTGAAAACAATATAGTTGTTACAAAAATCAGCATGGCTTTACCTCGTATTTTGAATGTATAATTCTTTTTAGCACAATATGGAAATGGAAATGATTTTACCTTGAATTCCACACAGCTTTTGAAATTGTATCCTATACGCATAATTAAGTTTAAGTTTAAGTTTAATCAGATTTGTATGCCGCCCCTCTCCGCGGACTCCGGGCGGCTCACAGCAATAGCAATACAATGCAAGACAAATCCAATATTTAAACTAATTTAAAAAACACCAAAAGTTAAAAACCAATCATACACACTAGCATACCATGCATAAATTTTAAAGCCTAGGGGGAAGGAACATGTCAATTCCCCCATGCCTGACGACAGAGGTGGGTTTTAAGGAGCTTACGAAAGGCTAGGAGGGTGGGGGCAACTCTGATATCTGGGGGAGTTGGTTCCAAAGGGTCGGGGAATGCTCTTCCCCTGGGTCCCGCCAACCGACATTGTTTAGTTGACGGGACCCGGAGAAGGCCAACTCTGTGGGACCTAACTGGTCGCTGGGATTCGTGCGGCAGAAGATTGTTTAACTGATAAGAAAGGAGTCTTTGATTGACTGATTAAAATGATTTCATTCTAAGAAAGTTGACCAGAAAGTTTCCTTCTTACTTCAGGCGTCACTTTTTCTTCCATCTGCTCCAACAGTGGTTTACTCCCAGTTTGGACTAGTTCTTAGAACCAGTAGTGGTAGTCATAGTTCCCTCTAAGCTGAGCAGTGAGCAATCGCTCACTTAAAAATCATCATCAACTCAGAGCTTTCCAAACCTGCCCAGAAGCCGAGAGGGAAAGTGAAGTAGACCCAGAGACAGGGTTAGGTGAGAACGGTACCTTTATTTCAGCTCAGAGAGGTAAGTGACTTTCAGCGAGTACCGTCTGCTCTACCTGGGAGAAACCGCTTCTTTCATACATTTGCGGTTCCCGCCAAAGCAAGAGCAGCCGCGTCGGAGCCAATCAGGAGCGACTTCCTGATTCTAGCTCAGACAGCGCTTCAACAAAGGAACAAACTATTTACAGAGATACAAGGTAGCCATTACAGGATACAACAGAAAGAGTGAGAGGGAAGGAGAGAGAGAGGAAGAGAGGAAGAGAGAGAAACAGATAGAAAAAAGAGAGGAAGGAAAAGAGAAAAAAAAGAATGGGAGTAAGGAAGAGAAAAAAAAATCAAAATCTAGTTTGAAACTAGCTCAACTATTTAAGTGGCATTTTGATATTGATAGAGTTGCCCTATTATGAGCTCACTGTTATAGACACACAGTACAGTATTTTATTTTGAAATTCTCTGAGGCAAAACAGGGTGGGTTTTTTGTTTGTTTGTTTGTTTGTTTGTTTATTTATTCATTCATTCATTCATTCATTCATTCATTCATTCATTTATTTATGTGCCGCCCAGTCCCGAAGGGACGGCCGCTCAGACACTATACTTTTCCGCCCCCCCCAAAAAAAATTAGAGGGAACACTGGTGGTAGTGGTGGGAGGCTCCGCCCACCCACCCAGGACACTCCGCCCACTGGCTGTGATGCTTTTGCGCATGCACAAAAATGTCATGCTGACATGTGAATCAGTAGCAAACTAATTTCAGAACTCACTACTGATGTGTTCTGATATTCTTAGCCATCCTATATCATGAGAAAAGGTCAAAGATCAAGTTTTCCATCAAAACACATGATTTCTTTAATCAACCTTACTCATCTTCTTGGATCTTAAACATTTATCTTAAACATGTGTTGGGATGGGGGAAAAAAAGGTTGTTCAAAATTTCTCCCTATTAATAATGTATGGTCGTCCATCAATAGCAATTCGATGGATGTCAAATTGGGGAAATTGCTTCCTGACATACCCTTCTCAGACCCTGTAAATCAGCCCTCTTCCCTTTGTCTTACTTCTAGACAGGTGAGTGCATTTACAAAGACATCACTCTGAATTTTGTTTTCTGCCACAGCTACCGGGATTATAGGGTTATCAAGGGCATTTTGCTAGTTTCTTTCTTTTAAGAAAGTTGAAAATATTCTTTAAAAGAATGCCTGCTGATATTTATTTTATTTATTTTATTGGATTTGTATGCCGCCCCTCTCTGTAGACTCAGGGCGGCTAAAAACAGTGGTAAAAACAACATGCGACAATCCAATACTAAAGTAGCTAAAAACCCTTATTTTAAAACCAATCATACATACAAACGTACCATACATAAATTGTAGAAGCCTAGGGGAAAAGAGTATCTTAATTCCCCCATGCCTGACGACAGAGGTGGGTTTTAAGAGGCTTATGAAAGGCAAGAAGGGTGGAGGCTATTCTAATATCTGGGGGGAGTTGGTTCCAGAGGGCTGGGGCTGCTACAGAGAAGGCTCTTCCCCTGGGTCCCGCCAAACGACATTGTTTAGTTGACGGGACCCGGAGAAGGCCAATTCTGTGGGACCTAATTAGTCGCTGGGATTTGTGCGTCAGAAGGCGGTCCCGGAGATAACCTGGCCCGGTGCCATGAAGGGCTTTATAGGTCATAACCAACATTTTGAATTGTGACCGGAAACTGATCGGCAACCAATGCAGACTGCGGAGTGTTGGTGTGACATGGGCATATTTAGGGAAGCCCATGATTGCTCTCGCACCTGCATTCTGCACGATCTGAAGTTTCCAAACACTTTTCAAAGGTAGCCCCATGTAGAGAGTGTTACAGTAGTCGAGCCTCGAGGTGATGAGGGCATGAGTGACTGTGAGCAGTGACTCCCGATCCAAATAGGGCCCCAACTTGTGCACCAGGCGAACCTGGGCAAACGCCCCCCTCGACACAGCTGAAAGATGTTTCTCTAATGTTGCATAAATGTATAAATGCTGCATAAATGTATACAATTGCTACATTGGAGATCCCAGAAGCAGAATATATTATTATATAATTAAGGTGGTGATCTCAGAGATAAGAATATGGACTTTTCTGCATAGGGATTGTGATTGTTCCCTTGTATAAACAGAATCCTGTAAGTACAAAATTCATGCACCAGGGAGCAGATTGAGCCTGAGGCTTTTCTCTCTGGAATACCAGTTAATCACTTTCGAAGAGTTTTATATATAAGCATTCAAAAAAGCGTTCTCTATAGTTTGATTGCTTTGCCAACTTAGTTATCCCATAACAGTGAAAGTGAACCTATGGCACATGTGCCACAGGTGACAGGCATATCCATATCTACCAGCACATATCCATATCTGAGTCTTTTGGGATTGAGTGGCATAGAAATTGAAGTTGAATAAATAAATTATTATTATTATTATTATTATTATTATTATTATTATTATTATTATTATTATTTATTAGATTGGTATGCTGCCCCTCTCCGAAGACTCGGGGCGGCTCACAACAGTAATAAAAAACAGCATAATAATGGAACAAATCTAATAATAAAAGTTACATAAAAAACCCCAACAATTAAAAGCCATACAACACATACATACCAAACATAAAATATAAGAAAGCCTGGGTGAGATGTCTTAGTTCCCCCATGCCTGGTGATATAGGTGGGCCTTGAGTAACTTGCGAAAGACAAGGAGGGTGGGGGCCGTTCTAATCTCCGGGGGGAGTTGATTCCAGAGGGCCGGGGCCGCCACAGAGAAGGCTCTTCCACTGGGGCCCGCAAAACAACATTGTTTGGTCAACGGGACTTGGAGAAGGCCAACTCTGTGGGACCTTATCGGCTGCTGGGATTCATGCGGCAGGAGGCGGTTCCGGAGGTATTCTGGTCCAATGTCATGAAGGGCTTTAAAGGTCATTACCAACACTTTGAATTGTGACTGGAAACTGATCGGCAGCCAGTGCAGGCCACGGAGTGTTGTAAAAACGTGGGCGAATCTAGGAAGCCCCACGATAGCTCTCGCGGTCGCATTCTGCACGATCTGAAGTTTCTGAACACTTTTCAGAGGTAGCCCCATGTAGAGAGCGTTGTAGTAATCGAAGCTCGATGTGATAAAGGCATGAGTGACTGTGAGCAATGACTCCCTGTCCAAATAGGGTTGCAACTGATGCACCAGGCGAACATGGGCAAATATCTGTCGGCACATCAGCTGTTGCCCTAACTCAGCTCCATCACACATGTGGGTGCTGAGCAGTTAATTTTCAGCCCATACGGATACTCTGGGAGGGCCATTTCGGTTTCTGGAGGCCTCCAGGGGGAGTGGGAGGGTGTTTTTGCCCCGCCTGGATCTGGGGAAGCCTCTACAACCTGGGGAGGTAAAAAATGGGCCTACCAGGTCCATCAGAAGTTGAGAAATGAGCCATTTCCAACCTTCAGAGGTCCTCCAGGGAGGGCAGTGGAGGCCATTTCCGCCCTCCCAGGCATTGAATTATGGGTGTGGGCACTCACGCATGCACCATAGCATGTGCACACATGATTTCGGCCCCCGAAGACAAAAAGGTTTGCCATCACTGTCCTATAATATCCTGAGATTATTTGACCTTACATGACCCAACTTTAATAGTCTCCAGCATGGCTAGTGCATTAGAGAGGCTGTAATTCAGCAATGTCTAGAGATTCACAAGTTCCCTGCCTCTTTTCTCTGTACATTTCCTTCATTTATCCGTCATGCACTTTCCCCCGGGACTATTATTTCCTTTAAAGTCAATATCACTCAGAGGTTTGTATTTAAGTGATGAACTTTGATATCTGCCTTCAAATGCTACCAAAGGATGGAGATTGTACATTTCTGTAATCAGTCACAAAACCTCCTGTGATTTGTATCAAAAATAATTGCATTGAGGGCTAATTCAGGTTTGTCCTCAAGGAACACAAGCATTACCAGTGCAAGGCCCAGGAATTTATCGTCAGTCAGAAAATAGTATCCAAGAGAAATCAGCAAAAGGCTTCCAGACAGAAAACAAAACTACAAAATTTCTGGAAGTCAATTCTTTTACTAGAATAAACATCATGCAGATTGGATAGGCACTGCATCAATCTATATTTGTTTGTTTGTTTGTTTGTTTGTTTGTTTGTTTGTTTGTTTGTTTGTTTGTTTGTTTGCTTGCTTGCTTGCTTGCTTGCTTATTTATTTATTTATTTATTTATTTATTTGTCAAACATGTATAGGATAGTAACCTAAGTAAAAAATAATGATAAAAGAGGACAATAGGATAGTAGGACAGGTGTGGTAGGCGCAGTGGTGTGCTTAGGCATGCCCCTTACAGACCTCTTAGAAATGGGGAGAAGTCAACTGTAGACAATATAAGGTTAAAGTTTTGGGGGTTTGGGGAAGAAACCACAGAGTCGTGTAGTGTATTCCGGGCATTGATCATGCTATTGCTGAAGTCGTATTTTCTGCAGTTGGGTTACATTTAGTTTGAATATATTGTGTGCTTGTGTGTTGCTGCGGCTGGAGGGGAAGTAGTCATTAACAGGAAGGACATTTTGGTATATGATTTTTTGAACTACATTTTGTTGTGGTTAGCTCTGGCCCAGCTCCTGCCCCAAGGATTGTGGATGTGGGGGAGACATCCACATGCTGCAGGCCTGCTTTGCCCCTGGTGGAATCTGCTGATGAAGGCTCCTCTGACCAAGAAGACATGAGTGACAGGGAGGAGATGAGTGTGGCAGACAGCTCAGAAGGAGATCAATTATCTAGCTCCTCCTTGGATTCAGAACAAGAGTTAATTATACAGCCATCCATGCGTAGAGCGATGCATAGGCAACAACAACGGAGAGATTATTATCAAAGAAAATGAGGCTACCTGTGGTTGGGTGGGGCTGTGGGTTTGGCCATTGTGGAGGATTATCTGATCATTGTGTTTCGTGACTGCTTTACTGACTTTGATTTTTTGTCTGCTGATTTTTCCCCGCTTTGAAACTAACCCAGAGCAAAGTGTGTTTCACTTTGTGAAAGAAGAAGGACTGTGAATTGCCTCACAGCTACAAGAGAAGTATCACAGAACTGATAAGGGAGTTGTACAAATTACCAGTTTGTTTGGAGACAAGTGCTCTTTGCTATACCAAAGGAGGGCTTAGGTTAAGTGAATTTTCATTATAAAGAACATTGTTTTGAATTTTCAAACGTGTGTGTGTCTGGAATTTGAACCTGTGAATTTTTGGGAGGAGTCTACCAGAGAGCCCGACAGAACACATTTAGATCAGATTGGAGGTGATCTAAAACTTTCTATTTCTCTATAACTTTCATTGCATTCATCTGTTTGTACCTTTGGCTTAGCCCAAATAATGTGTTAGATTGCAACCATTTTTTGATTCAAGGTATCTAAAAGTTGCTAACTTAAATAATGCATTAAAAAATCTAGGATGGTATTATCCTTTGGAATTGAAATTTTCACAATGTTCAGATCCATATTATTCACAAAGTCATTGGCCACTGCAGCATTCCTGGTCACATAATCACGATTTCTGATGTTCCTACAGCTTCCCATAAGCAAAGTCAATGGGGAAGCCAGCATAAAGTTGCTCTCGTTCCCTCTGTGTTTTTGACTAGCTGGTGATTACACTGTTATTATTCTGTAAGTAAATATTGGCTTGAGAGCAGCTGGTTTCCAACAACAATTATATTTCTATTTATGATATATACCTGTATTGGACGGTTATGGAACATTCAGCATTTGCGTTAAAAAAAGGTAAGACTAAAATTTAATGTTTATTCTGGTTCCATCATGCTGCCTTATTTTTCTTTCAAATGATGATGCAACAAGGCACAGGGTTACCTAGTTTAACAATACATGTTTATTTTTAAAGTAGAGTGGTACCTCTCTTTACAAACTTAATTCATTCCTTGACCTGGTTCTTAAGTAGTAAAGTTTGTAATAAGTAATTTTTCCCATAGGAATCAATGTAAAAGCAAATAATGTGTGCGATTGGGGAAATATAAGTGGAGGCCCTGTTTCCTCCCAGGAGATTCCTAGAGAGACCCCATGGAGGCTTCTCCCCGCCTTTACTGGCCCTGTTTCCTCCCAGGAGATTTCTAGAGTGGCTCCACAGAAGCTTCTCTTTGCCTTTTTCGGTTACAGTTTCAGAGGCTCAGGTTCGTAAGTAGAAAATGGTTCTTGAGAAGAGAGAAACAAATCTTGAACACCTGGTTCTTATCTAGAAAAGTTCATGAGTAGAGGCGGTCTTAGGTAGAGGTACCGCTGTACCTAAAATGTATCAATTACAATTATGTATGGTCTGGTTCCTCTCAATATCATCAGCGAATTTTGGAAATTCATTTTATATAATCTGCACGTCGTCAGATTTCTCCTCTGGGTCTCTTACTCATGATTGCAAAGTGGAAACTATATTTAGAAGCAGTAAATCTCAAAATAACATGTACTGATTACAAACAACAAAAGAAGAGACAGTTGTCTCCATTCCCTGCTTAGTGCTTTTTCAGAAGCATTGCATTTGCTGCTTGGCAATCAGCTCACTTTTATAGTCTTTGCAACAGCCTTTGATCATATGATCACGATCTATTACATTCTTTTGCCAGTTTCTTGATGTACTTCTAGTTTCCAGCGAGAAACACCCATTGGACAAAACAAATTCACTTAATTGATACTGCATTTGCTTATGACCACTGCATTCACTTAACAACTGCAACATACACTTAATGACCATGGCAAAGATGTTAGTAAACTCGGTTTTATTTATTTTATTTTTTATTTTTTATTTTATTTTGTCCAATACACAATACATATTGAAGATAATAGACATGATATATAAAGAAAAGATATAAAAATAGAGGAGAAGATATATGAAAGGAAGAAAAGATATATGAGATATGAGATAAGGAGAGACAATTGGACAGGGGATGAAAGGCACACTAGTGCACTTATGTATGCCCCTTACTGACCTCTTAGGAACCTGGAGAGGTCAGTCGTAGATAGTCTAAGGGAGAAATGTTGGGGGTTAGGGGTTGACACTACTGAATCCAGTAATGAGTTCCACGCTTCGACAACTCGATTGCTAAAGTCATATTTTTTACAGTCAAGCTTGGAGCGATTAATATTAAGTTTGAATTTGTTGCGTGCTCTTGTGTTGTTGCGGTTGAAGCTGAAGTAGTCATTGACAGGCAGAACGTTGCAGCATATGATTTTGTGGGCAATACTTAGATCGTGTTTTACGCATCGTAGTTCTAAGCTTTCTAGACCTAGGATTGATAGTCTGCTTTCGTAGGGCATTCTGTTTTGATCATTAATGACCTCCAACATGCTCAAGACTTCGTGAGGTCTTGTAGTAGATTTGGTACTAAATTTGGGTGCTTATATTTTAAGGCCTTGGAAAATTTTAGTCATTTTTAAAAATCTAATTTTACATAGATATGGCTAATGTTTTAGGAGACGCATATGCTTTGGTGCCCATGGATATCATGTTTCCAACCACGGAGATTGTGCTACTTAATGATTAACCCTGTCCAACCAGATGGTGCTAAATCTGATGGCTCCCCCCCCCCCCCCCAAAAAAAAAAAATATGCCTATAGCATTTAGGTTATGATTCTGTAATATTTGGAAAGATGTTAGCTAATGCAAAACAATGTTTTGAGCAGTGTCAACAAAGTTCATGTAAATTTACACCAGCAGAAATTTGCATGCAGTCTGCTGTGTTCCGAGAATCGCATTATTCATGGCACAGTTGGAATCTGGAAGAAGATCAGAAAACACACTACACAAATAATTAGGTAGCTTGGCAGGATGGATGCATGAGAAATTATTATAAGCACCGCACCACCTCGGTTTGGCTCTGAAATGGCTCAAAGAGGATACGACAGCAATTTTAACTGTTCTGAACACACAAAGTAGAAGAGTCAAGGCCAGTGTGAAAGGAGTGATTGGGTGATCTTAGAGGAAGAGAAAAGCAGAATTGGCAAAGGGAAAGAAAATATTCCGAGTGGTGTAAATCCAATAGGTTGGAATGATTTCTCACGGGGAATATTCACAGGGTTTTTTTTTCATTTGAGATATTCAAAGTACGGTAAGCTTGATGGAATATTTTTTAAAAAATTATTTATTTATTAAATTTGTATGCCGCCCCTCTCTGCAGACTCGGGGCGGCTCACAACAGCAACAGAAAACAATATATAATACAAATTCAATAATTAGAAAGCTAAAAACCCATAATTAAAAAAAAACATGCACAAAACATACCATACATAAACAGTATAGGCCTGGGGAAGTTATCTCAGTTCCCCCATGCCTGACGGCAGAGGTGGATTTTAAGGAGTTTGCGAAAGGCAAGGAGGGTGGGGGCAGTTCTAATCTCAGGGGGGAGCTGGTTCCAGAGGGTCAGGGCTGCCACAGAGAAGGCTCTTCCCCTGGGACCCGCCAAAGGACATTGTTTAGTCGACGGGACCCGGAGAAGGCCAACTTTGTGGGACCTAATTGGTCACTGGGATTCGTGCAGCAGAAGGCGGTCCCGGAGATCTGCCTCTCCCCAGCAACACTGGGATATTCTCCGCGAGCTGCACTGGCTACCTATTAGTCTCTGGCAGGGGTGGGCAGCAGGCAGAATGAGGTGGAATGCAGTTCCACCGGCGGAAATGAAGATGAGTGTGCAGCTCCAGCTGATCAGCGGCTGTCACTTCCTGGATTACTGGTTTCGGCTTGGCCCTCCTTTTTTTCTTTGCTGCTGCTGTGTCTGCACTCTTTGCTTTTTTCCTCTTTCCTTCCTACTGGCTTCGGACAAGCTTCCCACTCTCCTGCCCGGCTCCCCTCCAGCCTCCCATGGCCACCTCTCACATGAGGTGCAAGCAGAAGGCGTAGGTGGAAGCGGCGCTGGCAGCATTTATGCTTCTGACAGCACCCGTTCGCCTAGCTACTCAGCCTGAGGTGTGTGTGTATGTGACACAGGAAGGAGAGCGCTGGAAATGAGCAACAGGTTGTAAGTCGAGGACTTAACCGTTCACTTGAACGATGATGATCGTTCAAGCCACTCCCACTTGGTCACATGACCGGCAAGCCACTCCTACCTAGTATCATGACCATTAAGCCTCACCCACAAAATAAGCCACACCCGCAGTAAAAATTTGGGCTGCCCATTACCGGTTTCCCGACACAAATCAAGGTGTTGGTTCTCACCTATAAAGCCCTATATGGCTTAGGACCAGATTATCTATGGGACCGTCTCTTGCCACATACCTCTCAGAGACTGATAAGAGCACACAGAGTAGGTCTCCTCCTTCTCTGTTGCTTCCCCGGCTGTGTGGAATTAACTCCTCCCCCCAATGTCATTACCACTCCCACCCTGCTGGCTTTCCGCAAAGCCATAAAGACATGGCTATGCCGCCAGGCCTGGGGGCCCTAAATTAACAAACAGCTTGACCACCAGTATAATTATGATTGTGGATGAATGGTATGTACGTATGTATGTTGTGGTGTTGTCCTAATACGAGTTTTAGCTAGGTTTTTAGTAATTAGATTCTCTTTTTTGACTTCTTTTTATTGTTGTTGTAATTCTATTTTGTAATTTTATATTATTATTTATTATTATTTATTGGATTTGTATGCCGCCCCTCTCCACAGACTCGGGGTGGCTAACAACAATGATAAAAAACAACATGTAACAATCCAATTTAATAAAACAACTAAAAACCCTTATTATAAAAACCAAACATATACACAAACATACCGTACATAACTTGTAATGGCCTACGGGAAGGAATATCCTAACTCCCCCATGCCTGGAGACAAAGGTGGGTCTTGAGTAATTTGCGAAAGACAAGGAGGGTGGGGGGGAGTTAATTCCAGAGGGCTGGGGCCGCCACAGAGAAGGCTCTTCCCCTGGGGCCCACCAAACAACATTGTTTGGTCGACGGGACCCGGAGAAGGCCAACTCTGTGGGACCTTATCGGCCGCTGGGATTCGTGCGGTAGAAGGTGGTTCCGGATGTATTCTGGCCCAATGCCATGTAGGGCTTTAAAGGTCATTACCAACACTTTGAATTGTGACTGGAAACTGATCGGCAGCCAGTGCAGGCTGTATTGCTGTAAGTCGCTGTATTGCTGTAAGTCACCCTGAGTCCTTCGGGATTGGGCTGCATAGAAGTCAAACTAACTAACTAACTAACTAACTAACTAACTAACTAACTAACTAACTAACTAACTAACTAACTAACTAACTAACTTTCTTGATAGATAGATAGATAGATAGATAGATAGATAGATAGATAGATAGATAGATAGATAGATAGATAGATAGATAGGTACTTGAATGGGCAACCCCTGGATAGCTGATGACTGTACTTTCTCTGGGAAAGGAACAATTAGTAAATGATGATCTAAATGAATAGGATTTGAATTTTTGTTTTTTTCCCCCATGGGTTTTTTGCTTTTTTCCCTTTTAATATTGTATGCAGCCAAAACTTAGACCTACACTATAATTTTCATGTGTTTCTTCCACACTATTCTCAGCTATTATGGTTAGATAGGACTCTGATGAACCTCAAAAAAAGGACTCTGAACCTCAGATTGGCAACCTCTGACTTAGAAAATGAAATTATAGGAGACACACTGCCAAACAATTTGAAATGCGCTAGATCTGTGATTAAATCTCCTTTTATACTCTGTCCAATAGAACAAGGTTGGAGGAGGTTGGTAGGGGTAGAAATATGGAACTGTGACTTGTCTTTATTTTCCTAAGTTGTTATTCTATATCTGGTCTAGCTAATTCAAAGTACTCAGTTCTAGAGTCATCTATTTCTACCTGAGAGATGCTGGAACTGAATCTCAGATGCTCCCCACATCAACCTGCCCGTTACCTCTTAGCTAAGCATTTTCCAAATCAACCCAATAGGATTTCTGTTCATCTTCTAGGGAAAATGTGCAGAGTTACACTCCTGGTTCCAGGGTTTGGAAAGTAATTTAAAACTGGACAATTATTTGAGAGAAATAGCCTTACATTTCCATTTCTCAGCTTCTGCCCCTGAGATGATGATGATGATGATGATGATGGTGATGGTGATTATTATTATTATTATTATTATTATTATTATTATTATTATTATTATTAATTAGATTTGTATGCCGCCCTTCTCAGTAGACTCGGGGCGGCTCACAGCAGTGATAAAAAACAATATACAATGACAAATCTAATAGTTAGAATCTAAAATAACAATAATACATTTAAAAAAGTCTAAAAAACAAGAAACCCCAATATATAAAAAACATACATACAGTCATATCATACACAAAAATCCGTACATAGGCAGGGGGAGATGTTTCAATTCCCCCACGCTTGACGACAGAGGTGAGTTTTAAGGAGTTTACGAAAGGCAAGGAGGGTGGGGGCAGTTCTAATCTCTGGAGGGAACTGATTCCAGAGGGTCGGAGCTGCCACAGAGAAGGCTCTTCCTCTGGGTCCCGCCAAACGACATTGTTTGGTTGACGGGACCCGGAGGAGACCAACTCTGTGGGACCTAACTGGTCACTGGGATTCGTGTGGCAGAAGGCGATCTCGTAGATAACCTGGTCCGGTGCCATGAAGATACTGTAATTTAGTGAGGTCTCCCACCCACCCAAATTTGTTTTGACAATCCAGTCATAGCTATGAGGAATGCCTAGCCTTGGAGTCTTTGTTGTTGTTGTTGTTGTTGTTGTTGGAATAGAAACATAGAAACATAGAAGTCTGATGGCAGAAAAAGACCTCATGGTCCATCTAGTCTGCCCTTATACTATTTTCTGTATTTTATCTTAGGATGGATATATGTTTATCCCAGGCATGTTTAAATTCAGTTACTGTGGATTTATCTACCACATCTGCTGGAAGTTTGTTCCAAGGATCTACTACTCTTTCAGTAAAATAATATTTTCTCATGTTGCTTTTGATCTTTCCCCCAACTAACTTCAGATTGTGTCCCCTTGTTCTTGTGTTCACTTTCCTATTAAAAACACTTCCCTCCTGGACCTTATTTAACCCTTTAATATATTTAAATGTTTCGATCATGTCCCCCCTTTTCCTTCTGTCCTCCAGACGAATGTTACTTGGAACCCTGACACAATTGAATGAAAAGGTTACATAGATTTTAAACTTGGCTGTTTTTCATCACTACTGTTCTCCATGCAATCCCACTGTCCCTCCACTCCTCCACTCACAACAGAATACCCTACGCAACCAGACTTGAAATCCTAGGTTTAGAAAGCTTAGAACTACATCACCTTAAACATGACCTAAGCATAGCCCATAAAATCATCTGCTGCAATGTCCTACTTCAACTTTAACCACAACAATACACGGGCACACAACAGATACAAACTCAAAGTAAACCACTCCAAACTCGACTGCAGGGAATACGACTTTAGCAACCAAGTAGTTAATGCATGGAACTCACTTCCTGACTCTGTAGTATCATCACCTAGCCCCCAAAACTTTACCCTCAGACTATCCACTGTTGACCTCTCCCTATTCCTAAGAGGTCAGTAAGGGGTGTGCATAAGTGCACCAGCATGCCTACCATTCCCCTCCTAATGTTTCTCTATTATTAGTACCAATGCCATGTATATAAACATTGTTAGATCTTTGTATACTACCAATACATACTTGGCAAAAATAAATAAATAATAAATATTGTCTCATGGCATGGGGATAGGAAAAATTCCTGGAAAAGATAAATGAAGAATGTTGTGAGTGAATTCCCGGAATAATATATATTCCCAGCAGGGTCAACCTAAGGGTGAAGGTCATCCCAGCTACTCAGCTAAATCACATAGTTTCTATTCTACAGTAGTGATATAGGACAATGCCAGAGGCAGATGATCATTTTAGTGACAATAGCAAAGGCATCAATTCATACTCTGCCAGAGAAGGCTATGATATATACTGTATATATACTCCTGATTGTTTACCAAGAAAACCACATAAAATATTTGACCGTAAATCTATCTTTGCGGTTGCTTAGAGTTGACATCAACTTGATGATAGATAATCCCAACTGTACCTTGAGTGATTGGGGATGCGCTCATCACTTGGAGGAACCGTTTTAATTGGCATCCCAGCATCCCTGTGTTTTCAAAACTTTTCTGTAAAAGTTCCAATAAAATTCAACATGGTCCAATTAAAAAGTCCTTGATGAGGAGTGGCAAATAAATCGATCAACTTGTTCAAATTGATCAACTTGTTCAAATCGATCAACTTGTTCAAATCAATCAACTTGTTCAAATCAATCAACTTGTTCAAATCAATCAACTTGTTCAAATCAATCAAATCAATCAAATCAATCAACTTGTTCAAATCAATCAAATCAATCAACTTGTTCAAATCAATCAAATCAATCAACTTGTTCAAATCAATCAAATCAACCAACTTGTTCAAATCAATCAAATCAACCAACTTGTTCAAATCAACCAACTTGTTCAAATCAATCAAATCAATCAAATCAATCAAATCAATCAAATCAATCAAATCAATCAAATCAATCAAATCAATCAAATCAATCAAATCAATCAAATCAATCAAATCAATCAAATCAATCAAATCAATCAAATCAATCAAATCAATCAAATCAATCAAATCAATCAAATCAATCAAATCAATCAAATCAATCAAATCAATCAAATCAATCAAATCAATCAAATCAATAAATAACATCATTCAGCATATGGTGGGCCAACCACACAACTTTCATTATTGCAATTATTAATGAAATTAGTATATATAAATGTGTTTAAGCAGGATACATTATTTTCCAGAAGAAGTTGCACAGTTTGACTAAGTAAGATGACAGAAGCCAGAGTATTGATTCATGAATATGAAAACAGGAAGGATTCTCTCCCCCGCCCCACACCACTTTGACATTGCCTTAAGGTGTTTTTTATTTTATTTTATTTGGGAGTCATTTAAAATATGTCAAGCATTTCTGAACACTAGATTTGGTGACACAGTGGTTAGAATGCAGTACTGCAGGCTACTTCTGCTGATTACTGGTTGCCAACAGTTCAGCAATTCGAGTCTCACCAACTCAAGGTTAACTCAGCCTTCCATCCTTCTGAGGTCAGTACAATGAGGAGCCATATTGTTGAGGGCAATATGCTAATGCTGTAAATTGCCTAGAGGGGGCAGTAAAGGGCTGGTTGGAAGGATGCAACAAAATGAACAATACAATACAAAATTGGTACCGGTACATGGTGAAACACATTCAGTTTGAAATTATGGATACAAAGATGAATATAATTAATGAAAATAAAGTGAAAGAAATGATGGGAAGATGGGACAGGGTTAGAGGTTATATGGTTAGTAGAATTTGAGGCCAAGTTATAAAGAATAAACTGGAATCACTCTATATTTTGTAAATATGGTAATGTTCTTGGTTTAAAATAATATTAAAAAGTACATCCTCATTTTGGTGGAGGGGTCTTTATGAATGATGTTGGGTAGTGAGAGCACGTCTTTTATGTAGTGTGTATCTCTTATTATTAAAAATTAATAAAATTTATTTTTTAAAAAAACTAATTTAACACATTAGTTCTATACATAAAATTGTTGTATCAACTTGGATCAACTTGGTTGGTTGATACACATGGAAATAAAGTTTGCCAACATAAGATCTACAGTACTCATAACTTTGCTTGACAGTTCACCAGTGCATTTTGGTCCGTAAAGAGTTGAAGCCAATTTGATCATAACTCAGAGCGAAGGAGTCTCCTGGGGCACTCGTATTTTGAAGAGCATCTAGGCTGAGTTCCCCTTGGATACATCATCCTTATCGACCAAAATTATTCCTTTAATGGTGCGGAATAGAGGAGGGATTATCTCCTGCTCTACTTTTCATCCCTATTTTGCTGCCATTATGTACGTAAAAGGATTAAAGCAGTTAATACCCAAAGGGGACTGCCTTTGGGACAGCCCATGGTAATTATACACAGTACGATTTCTAGTAGTTCTAGAATGTAAAATGTAAATTTTTGCTTGTTGCTCGGCTTTCCCCCCTGTTTTTGCCTGCCCTTTGCCTCATTTTTGTCCAAGGTTTTTTTTTAATGTTTTCTGTTCAATAAATGCCAAATTATATTTTTGGCAGCTGAACACAGTGGTTTACAGCCTCGGATATAGGAATTGAGTAAGATTGCAGTGATTGAAAACTTTTAAAAGTTGAAGAGTGTTCAGAGACTGCAAATAGTCCAGAATGCCGCCTTTGCTGAGTGAGCTACACTGGCTACCAATTAGTCTCCGGACACAATTCAAGGTGTTGGTTATTACCTATAAAGCTCTATGTGGTTTAGGGCCAGACTATCTACAGGACCATCTCCTGCTGCATACCTCCCAGAGACTATAAGATCACAGAGGGTTGGCCTCCTCCAGGTTCTGTAGACTAAGCAATACAGGTTGGCAGGGCCGCAGAGGAGGGCCTTCTCTGTGGTTGCCCCAGCTCTATGGAGCCAACTCCCCCCTCCTAATGTCCATACTGCTCCTACCCTACTGGCTTCCAAAATGCTTTACCAACAGGCCTGGGCGCCATGAAATTGACATCTGCAATGGTCAAATTATACTGAATGGTGTGCATGTGTGTTGCTTGGATTGCTTGAGTTGTGGGTTTTTAACTGGGGTTTATAGTTTTAGGTTTGACTTCTTTTTATTGTATATTGTATCTTTTATATTGTTGTACGCTGCCCTGAGTCCTTTGAGATTGGGCAGCATAGAAGTCGAATAAAATATAATAATAAAATAAAATAATGAAATAATGAAATGAAATGAAATGAAAAAATAAAATAAAATAAAATAAAATAAAGTAAAGTAAAGTAAAGTAAAGTAAAGTAAAGTAAAACAAAACAAAACAAAACAAAACAAAAAAATAAAATAAAATAAAATAAAATAAAATAATAAAATAAATAAAATAAATAAAATAAAATAAAATAAAATAAAATAATAAAATAAAATAAAATAAAATAAAATAAAATAAAATAAAATAAAATAAAATAAAATAAAATAATAAAATCCTGCACTAATTTTTCAAGCAGTTTAGAGGTTTAGGACTTGCGTAAATAAGAACTCAAATCTGGTTTTCATAAATAGCTTCTTTCTTATCTGCAGCCTCAAACAGACTAGCCCTTCCTCTTTCCTGTTCCTCATAAATTTTGCGGTAGACCATCTGTGCCTGATCCCAGGCCATTCTGACATCTTGCCCTGGATCTATGATTGGATCTCCTGTGACCATGATAAGCAGGTTGGCTGATGTCCCCTTTTGCATTTCAATCATTTTGGTCTGTAAAGAATCGAAGCCAATTTGATCGTAACTCAGAGTGAAGTTACCTCCTGAGGCACTATATTTGAAGAGCATCTGTACTATGGTCCTATAGCTTTCCAATTCAGTCTTCAGCTGCTGATGAGTGTTATTTATTTATAGCATCTTGTAAGTAGGGACATGGTGCTTGCATGGTTAGGATGCTGGGTTGGAGGTTAACAAAACTGTGTTCTACACCCTAGTGCTGCCATGGGGCAAGGTGAGCCTTCAGTCCAGCACCAGTTGAGGGACATAAAAGCAGCCTCCAAATGGACATTCCCTTAGGCCGGGAGCAGGCAAAGTTGTCTCTTCTATGACATGTGGACTTCAACTCCCAGAATTCCTGAGCTAGCATGATAGTTGAAGTCCACAAGTCATAGAAGAGCTGATTTTGCTTATCCCTTCCCCAGGCAAATGGTGATGTCATCAGCTAATTCTTTTAACCCATAAGTGCCTCATTTGGAATACTAATATCGAATGACCTAAGTGCTAAAGCCCACTGCAACAATATCACCAAAAAAGCCTCTAGAGTTGTTAACCTGATCCTACGCAGCTTCTGCTCAGGCAATCTCACTCTACTCACAAGAGCCTACAAAACTTTTGCCAGACCCATCCTAGACTACTACTCAGCTGTCTGGAACCCATACCACATCTCAGACATCAACACCCTTGAAAATGTCCAAAGATATTTTACCAGAAGAGCCCTTCACTCCTCCACTCGAAACAGAATATCCTACGAAAATAGACTAACAATCCTGGGCCTAGAAAGCCTAGAACTACGGCGCCTAAAGCATGATTTGAGTATTACCCACAAGATCATATGCTGCAATGTCCTACTGGTCAATGACTACTTCAGCTTCAACTGCAATAACACAAGAGCACGCAACAGATTCAAACTTAATACGAACCGCGCCAAACTTGACTGTAAAAAATATGATTTCAACAATTGAGTTATCGAAGCGTGGAACTCATTACCGGACTCAATAGTGTCAACCCCTAACCCCCAACACTTCTCCCTTAGACTCTCCACGATTGACCTCTCCAGATTCCTAAGAGGCCAGTAAGGGGCGTACATAAGTGCACCGGTGTGCCTTTCATCCCCTGTCCAATTGTCTTTCCTTTCTTTCACCTATCTTATATTTTCTCTTCCTTTCATACATCCTCTCCTCTAAGTTCACTTTCACCCTCTTTTATATTATCACATATCTATTTTTCTTCCTATGTATTTGTGTATTGGACAAATGAATAAATAAATAAATAAATAAAATTTTCAACACAAGTGTGATGTTAATATTGTATAAATAAAGAAATAAACGAAATTCTGGGCTGCGTACAATCCAGCAATAAAAACAGCACATACAACTATAGAAACAGAACAGTGTTGGAGGTCTATGGAAATTCTCAGTCATCTAGGTCATGGTTCTCCCAAAGGTGTTTCTTGTTCAAGAGGCAACAGGTCTTTCTGTTAGTATGTCTCAGTTCAGTCGATGCAAAACAGTCGACATACACACAGCGAAGTGATAACAGTGGTGTAATTACGTGGGTTAGCCAGTAAATACACAGATTTGGTATTTAACAAAGTATTATTATTTACAAATATATACAGATATCAACAACAGAGTACAAACCTCACACAGCTATTCTCAAAGATAACTCCCCCCACAGGGAACAGTACTGGCGCCCTCTTATGGCCAAACTAGTTATAGCTATTAAAGACATATTACATCTTTACATAGACTACCATTAATACATGGCAACCGCAAAACAGGTGAGTACCAATGTACTAACACTTTTTGTTTTTTCTTTGAAGACATTTCACTTCTCATTCAAGAGGTTTCTTCAGCTCTGACTGGATGGTTGGGAATGGAAGGATTTGTACTCCTTGCTGACAGTTGCATTCTTTTAGTGGGCCGTTAAGGTCTCCTGGAGATATTCCTGAGTTGTCAAGGTCACCTGAGTGGTACAAAGGGATGTGGAGCTTTTTTGGATCTGTTGAAAGAACTGTGTTGTAGATTGGTGATAGATGATGCTATATTCCTCCCAGTATTGGATTGCTAGCTAGTATGGGCCACACTGCGTACCGGTAGTGAAAATGGAGCTGTGCACGCAGCAGCTTGGTGTTGCCGGTGTGTGCATGTGCCCCAGTGAGATTTTGCATCTGTGCATGTGCAGGAAGCAAAATCTTGCAAGAGGATATGCGCATGCGTGAGATTTTGGCAATTTTTTGCTCTGCACATGTGCGAAAGCAATAAAATTACTGAAAGCTCACACATGCACAATCCTCTTATTCATTCATTCATTCATTCATTCATTCATTCATTCATTCATTCAGTTATTCAGTTATTCAGTTATTCAGTTATTCAGTTGTTATTCAGTTATTCAGTTATTCAGTTATTCAGTTATTCAGTTATTCAGTTATTCAGTTATTCAGTTATTCAGTTATTCAGTTATTCAGTTATTCAGTTATTCAGTTATTCAGTTATTCAGTTAGTTATTTAGTTATTTAGTTATGGATTTGATTTGATTTGATTTGCATGCCACCCCTCTCCCTCATGGGATTTTGCTTCCTGAGCATGCACAGAAGCAAAATCTTGCCGGGGCGTATGCATGCGCCCATCATTTCAGTAGCGGCGGTAAATAGCAACCCCCATCTGATCCCTCCCACTCTGTTGAGAGAGGGCTGTTCAGTTTTGACACATCTGCAACACAGTCCATTCAACAGTTCCACACCTATTTGCACCACTCAAGTGACCCTGATGACACAGATGTGATTTTAATGACCCGCTAAAAGAATGAAAATGTCCAGCTGTCTGCAAGGATTATAAATCTTTCCAATAGTTAGAGATAGGTGGTCCATCATAGAACCAGGCTTTATGCCAATGATAAAGAACTTCTTTATTCTCATGTGCACATGCATAACCACACCCATAAATTGTGTTATTGCGTGCACATGCATAATTCGATCCCCCCCACACCCCCTACCTCCTATCCCCTGCGTATGCGTATCCTGGCTTCCAGTGGGCCCAGTAGTCCTTTTTTTCATCCACCCAGG
>NC_091953.1:17595644-17608144 GCF_031021105.1 Erythrolamprus reginae | reverse complement strand
ATCATCATAGGCAATGTTCTACAAGGAATGCTTTAAATTGAATGTCTTCATGAACAAAAGGGTTGGGGTCAATAGACTAAGTTGCTGTTGTTAGTTGCGAAGTCATGTCCGACCCATCGCAACCCCATGGATAATGTTCATCCAGGCCTTCCTCTCCTCTGCCGTCCTCTGGAGTCCATTCAGACTAAGGGGCTCCTTCCAATAAAGCAAAATACACATTTATGTTATTGATCACACCTACTTCTGATCTAGTTCTTTCTTTGTCTAGGGATATAGGGCACAGAGGAAATCAAATATTTCTATTTTGGTTTTCCTCCGAATGAACCCATGCACAATGTTGTATGAGGTTTTTTCCCCCTCTCTCTGTTTAGCATTAAAGGTCATTGATTTCTCAATGTTCCTATTAAGTCTTTGATGGCATACTAATTACCAGGATTAATTATACTATCCTTTTAACCACAACCTAAAGACATCTGGAAGATACATGCATGAACTCAAAAGCAAAAAAAATATATTTAAATCATTCAACAAGCATTTTTTAAAGGATTTTGATTAAGAATTATTAAGGATTCAATAACACCATTCAACAGGAATTTGGCTTACAGCTATCACTGAGTGTCTAAATTGTGTACAATTAATTTTTAAGAACTTGACTTTAGTTTATTATACAATCAGATATTGTGGATTCTTTATGAATAGTTCCCAGAAAATTCATGGTGTATGATCTCTATCTCTCCCTCTCTCCCTCCCACCCTTTCAACCACTCTCTCTCTAGAAATAACAATGTAAAACAAAAGTTAAAAATCAGTCCATATGCATGTGCTCAGTTACTCAAGCCCTAGTCCTCATTAAATAAGGTCCAGGAGGGAAGTGTTTTTAATAGGAAAGTGAACCCAAGAACAAGGGGACACAATCTGAAGTTAGTTGGGGGAAAGATCAAAAGCAACACGAGAAAATATTATTTTACTGAAAGAGTAGTAGATCCTTGGAACAAACTTCCAGCAGACGTGATAGATAAATCCACAGTAACTGAATTTAAACATGCCTGGGATAAACATATATCCATCCTAAGATAAAATACAGAAAATAGTATAAGGGCAGACTTGATGGACCATGAGGTCTTTTTCTGCCGTCAGACTTCTATGTTTCTATGCTTGGACTACTCCAATGCACTCTACATAGGGCTACCATGGAAGAACATAGGGAAGCTACAGCTTGTGCAAGAGTGCCACAGAGCAGGACGTTTTTAGGACCCCTAGAGTGGTTCATCACTGCTTTGTGAGCTATACTGGTTGCCACTCTGCTTCTTGGCCAATAAAGAATAAATAATTCTATTCTATTTTGTGTGTGTGTAAAAGTTTGTGTCTTATACTCTGAAAAATACTGGTAATCCTTCCCAAGTCTTGGGATAGACAGATGTTGCGATACAAACTGGTTTGTGATGGGGCAATGGTTAGAATGCAGTACTGTATTGCAGGCAAACTTTGCCCACAGCTAGAAGTTCGATGCAGGCAGGATTCCCTTGAATGCCATTTGTTGGGGGTCGAGGGAAAGGGAGGGTTTTGCCTTTTCTTTCTGCTCAAGATCCCCATGTACAATTGGTGGGGCACTGTGTGACACAGATTCAATGGGCTTTGGCCCAATTCAGCATGGCTCTTCTTATGTTCTTATGTTCTTATGATCCTGACCTGATCCTGACTTGCTCAATGTTGACTCAGCCTTCCACCCTTCTGAAGTGGGTAAAACAAGGAGCTAGATTTTTGGGGGCAATATGCTGACACTTTTAACTACTCAGAAGCACTGGGAAGACCTTTAAAGCAGTTATTTATGGCTTCCGGTTTGGTGGAGATCGCGGCGGGACATCTTTGGCAGGGCTCTGCCAGGCGATCCCTTCTACCCCCTCCGAAGGTCGCATTTGCGATCGGATCGGGCTCGGATGGCCCGATCCCAGAACAGGGGGCTCTCCTCTGCCCGAGGAGCCATCGCTGAGACTCCGGAGGCAGCGGTTCGCCCCGCAGCTTCGAAGACGGGAGAACCGATCCTCTTTGTTTAAGAGGACCGGCCAGCGCTTTCTTCCCTCGCCCAGCGGGAAGCCGAGAAAAATTTTTGAAGTGAAAGTTCCACATTTAATCTACTGAAAAGAATACATTCGATAAAGGACTTAAGGTAAAAAAATTCCTCTTTGTTTCAAGATTAAAATTTGAAGATTTGATCGTTCGAAAGCCTCAAGGGAAAGCTTTCTTTAACGAGGCGAAAGTGAAAGTTTTTTTTTCCTCTTTGAGTCTCATCCGCAAATAACAGCCGAGACTTACTTTTCTCATTTCATTGTTTCCATTTTGTATTTGGATTTTGAAATCTATAAAATATTTTTTCTACCTTATGCTTCAATAAAAGAGCTTAAATTGGAAATGACTATTTAGAAGACTTCAATGCTTAAAAGAAATTAGCAATGAAGAGCAAAATTTCTTTACTATAGTCTGTTAAAAGTATTGTGTTCCGGGCTGACATCTCAACAGCGGAGGAATATAACTTTGTTGCCTTTTTTTTCTTTCACCCTGTTGTCTCTGCAACATAATAACATCATATAACAACTTGAAAATAAAAGTGAAATAGAAGGAACTGATACCTTTCCTTTGGAATATTCACCCTTGGACTAACCTAACTGGATTACTTGCTGATTGTTTTTGGATTACTTTGGATTACCTGCTGATTGCCTTTTTCTTGGGATTATTTTTTTGAAAACTTTTTCACATCTGTCTGGACATATGAACTTCTGACTTCTAACCTGACTCCATTTTGAGATCTATTTTTTTTTTGCCTTTGTCTTGGATTTGGAAAAGAACACAGACTCCATTTTAACTACAAGAAAATTATTAATTTGACTTTCTTCTTGAGACCTGCAATCGGGATTAAGTATAATTGTATTTTCTGACATCTGGATTCATATTCTTCATTTATAATTTCTTGATTTATAAGAAGACTATAACTATATACATTGTGTTTTTTCTTTGATTAATTAATCCTTTTTTGATCCCCTTCTGATTCTTTCTTTTTTTATTTCTATCTGTAAAAGAAGTTTGAATTGAAGACTATGCATTGTTAGTAAACCTTGGTTCCCTGCTCTATTCTAATTATTTGAATTGAAATATTCCCCCCCCTTTTTCCTTTTTTCTCTCTCTCCTTTTACTGCTTTATTAAGTCTTTTCTCCTTTCCTCCTTTTTCTTTACCTCCCTAGAATCTCCCTTTTTAAAATAGTTATTATTCTTTTTTTGCTGTTACTTACTTTGTTTTCTTATTAGACCACTTATTTTTAATCTTTACTTGTTTCTTATTTCTAAAGGTTTTACTTTTGTTCTCTGTGTTATTATATTTTTAAATTTTTTTAATAACAGCAATAGTAATAACAACATATATTGGATTTTGAATTTTGAATTTTTTATTTTTCTTTTGACAACTGAATAGTTATAATTTAAGGTTAATTGTTAATAAAATAGATTGAATAGATTTGGAATTTACAGAAATTTTTTCCCTTTCACCACATACAAATTTAGATTGATTTAAATTAATTCGAATTTTAAACAGTGGATTCAAATTTGACAATGTCAACTTCTTCAACGGTTGTTAAAACGGTTAAAAAACAAACCACAGCAACAATCTCTTCTCCACAAGTGTCCCCGCGTCCTTCCCCGACGCACCAGGCGTCAGCTATGTCTTCCAAGGATAAAGAAAAAGACAAAACAACGCAGCCCAACTTTGCAACATTACAAGAAACTTTAAACAATATGCAGGACCTCATTCTTAAATCTCAAGAGAATGCTACCCAACAAAGAGAGGCTATAAAAGAGGATGCAACACAACAAAGGGAAGCTATAAAAGCAGACTTGGCAGAATTTAAAAAGGAGATGGCCCAATTGAAAGCTGATATGGGCGAGGTGAAAGACCAGATAAAGGTGATCCAACAAACACTACAAGAAAGTGATGATCGAGTGAAAAAGGTTGAAGAGAAATCTGACAAAAATGCAAAAAGAATTGATTATCTTGAAGGGAGAGCTGATGCAAGACACAGAAGACATGATGAATCAATTATTCAGCTGGAGATGCAACGTGCTTCGTATGGACTACGATTTCAGAACATGAAAGAGGAAAAAGATGAAGATTTAAAAATGACTATGGCGGAAACGATTGGAGGAATACTCCAGGAGGATCCTGCTGCGCTAGTGAAAGAAATCGATGAAGTTTACAGGACTTCGAATAGTTACATCCGTCGCCACAATCTCCCAAGAGAGATTCATATCAAATTCACCAGGAAAACTTTACGAGATGACATACTTCATTGGGCAAGAAATTCCAAACTCCAACATCAAGGAGTGGAGATAAAAATATTAAAACAAGTTCCAAGAAGTGTCAGAGAGAGCAGAAGAGATTACCAGTTTCTTACCAGAATTTTGATCAAAGAAAATATAACCTATCGTTGGTTAATCCCACAAGGTCTTTCTCTGACATGGCGTTCTACAAGATACAAGCTGGAAAATGTAGAACAAGCTAGGTATTTCTTTGAAAATAGTGGCATCAGCCACATGGACTTTTCAGATAAACAACAAGAGGCTCAACAACAACCAGCACAACAGCAATCAGGGGAGATACTAGCAATCCAACAAGAAGAACTTTTGGGGGCCACTGCTCAAGTAATAGAGCAGGACCAAGGTGCTATAAGAAGAGTTCAGCCTCAGCGAGAAACCAAAAAACCTACTAAATGACAACAACTAAAGATCTAAAGATCTTTTCGGTAAATGTTAATGGACTTAATGAACCAAGGAAAAGGAAACAAATCTTCTCTAAAATCAGAAATCAAAATGCTCAAATTGCAATATTACAAGAAGTACATATCAAAAAAGATAACCAAAAATTATTGTTGAATCCCAAAATTGGAAAAATGTATGCTGCATTAGCAGATCAAAAAAAAAGAGGTGTGGTGATGTATGTAGAGAACTCTATAAATTCCAAACAAATATATAAGGATAATGATGGTAGAATATTGATTGTACAAGTTGATATTGAACCTAGACCTATAGTGGTTGTTTCTATTTATGCTCCCAACGAAGACCAAATGACATTTTATAAAAATTTACATCAAATAATAATAGATTTAGCTATTGAGAATGTATTAATAATAGGTGATTTTAATGCTATTGTGAATAGGCAATTAGACCATTCAGGGGGAGGGAGTCACAATAAAAGGAAAAAAACAAAAAGAAATCTACTACCTAGTACTTTCCAAAAAATGAAAACAGAATTATTGTTAAATGATATATGGAGGGAAAGACACCCCCATAAAAGACAATTTACGTTTTATTCTAATCCTCACAAAATCTGGACAAGAATAGACATGGTATGGACACCAAAAATGCTTGCAGAACAAATAAGGGAAGTAGAGATAGATGTTAATACATGGGCTGACCACAACCCAATAGTGGTCTATATAAGAAGGAACAACAAACAGAATATTTGGCGGATGAATAGAAATATATTAAATGATAAGAAATATAAGGATTGGATCGAAAAGGAATTAAAAATATTTCTTGAAATTAATAAAACCCCAGACACCACTCCACAGAATATATGGGATACACTCAAAGCTTATATAAGAGGGTTAACAATATCTTATACAGCAAAATACAATAAGGAAAATAAATTAAAGTATGTACAATTAATAAATGAATTAAAACAATTGGAATTTGCATCGCAGCAACACACCAAGAACAGAGACTTTAAAACAGAAATAAATGTAATTAAACATAAAATTAGAATTATAGAACAAAATCAAATAACTGAAAAAATTAAAAGAGCAAAACAACATTATTTTGAACATGCAAATAAACCAGGCAGATGGTTAGCATATAAACTTAGAAAGCAGAGTCAATCCAAATTGATAAAAAAATTAGAAGACAAAGATGGTACAATAAAATATGATACAGAAGGAAAGGCAGATATTGTTTATAATTTTTATAAAGATCTTTATGCCAAAGACACTGTTAGTGAAGATGAGGTTTTTAATTACTTACAGGCTTCAAAATTACCACAAATAACAGAAGATCAACAGACTATGTTGGATGGACCAATAACAATGGAAGAACTCCTAACTATAATTAAAAAACAGAAAAACAATAAGGCCACTGGTCCAGATGCTATACCGGCAGAATGGTATAAGATAGACAATGAAATAGTAAGAAACTATATGTTAGAAACTTTTAACTTATGTAGACTTGAGGGTAAAATTCCGAAATCTTGGTCAGAATCGTTGACAACTTTAATACACAAATCCGGCACTGACCCAGTAAAAATCAAAAATTATAGACCCATATCTTTATTAAATGTAGATTATAAAATATTTATTGCCATTTATGCAGATAGACTTAAAAGAATTATAAATGGAATAATACATCAAGACCAAAATGGATTTCTACCAGGGCGACAAATTAAAAATAATCTTAGAACAGTAATAAACACATTAGAATACTATGAACAACACCCAGATAAGACAGCATCCTTAATGTTCCTAGATGCTCAAAAGGCCTTTGACAACGTTAACTGGACATTTATAAAAATGCAATTAAATAAAATGAGATTTGGCTCAAAATTTGTTAATTTAATAGATACTATATATTCAAAACAAACGACTAAGATAATATTAAATAATAATCAATTACAAGCACTTGATATAAATAAGGGAGTTCGTCAAGGATGTCCTATATCACCATTGTTATTTATTATGACACTTGAAACTTTATTAATTAAAATAAGAGCGGATTCCGAAATAAAAGGTTTAACTATAGGAGATGAAACTTACAAACTCCAAGCTTTTGCAGATGACTTAACGTTTATAATTGAAGAACCGATAACAACTGTTCCTTCTTTATTGCAAACTATTGAACAATACGGAAAGGTAGCAGGTTTAAAGATAAATAAAAGCAAAACTTCTTTCTTAACTAAAAATATGAATAAAATACAAGAAACTAAATTAGAAAATATTTCTGGAATAAAAACCGTAAAGAAAGTAAAATATTTAGGAATAAATTTAACAGCGAAAACAATAACATTAAAAAATGATAATTACATAAAATTATTATCAGAAATTAAAAAAGATTTAGAAACATGGAATAACCTGAAAATATCATTTTTAGGAAGAATTGCCACAATCAAGATGAATATTCTGCCCAAGGTTTTATTTCTCTTTCAGGTAATTCCAATAAACCCAGGGGGAACTTTTTTTAAAACTTTGACAAACTTAGTTAAAAAATTTATATGGCAAGGGAAAAAAGCAAGGATAAAAATAAACTGTTTGGAAGACATTAAAGAAAGAGGAGGATTTGGTCTTCCAAACTGGAAATTATATTACCAGGCCGCCGCCTTAACATGGATTAAAGATTGGATAACTTTAGAGAATAAAAGAATATTAAATTTAGAAGGACATGATCTTATGCTGGGTTGGCATGCATTTATATGGTATGACAAGGAAAAAAATCACTCATATTTTAAAAGACACACATTAAGGAAGTATTTACTAGAGGTTTGGAAGGACATAAGGAAAAACCACTTCTTAAATGTTCCAGAATGGATAGCCCCCCTAGAAGCAATAACACATCCAAAATCTATAAAAGACACGAAAATATTTTATAGATATAAAGAATTATTAAATGATCAGATGAAGCTAAAGCCTAGGAATAAACTACAAGAAGAAGGGATAATAATAGATTGGTGGCATTATGCCCAGATTCGATCCAGATATCAGAAGGATATAACTCTTTACACTTTTAATAAAAGTAAGAATCTGCTAAGTCATTTAATTATTAACAATTCAGTAAAAATGATAGGGAAAATATATAAATTTCTTATCGCTCATAAAAATATAGAGTTGACTCTAAAAGATACCATGATAAGATGGTGCAGAAATATAGGTAAGGAAATAGATATAGATACTTGGGAAAAAGTCTGGATTAATAATTGGAAAATGACCAAGTCAGTTTCATTAAAAGAAAACCAAATTAAAATGTTTTATAGATGGCACCTTCCACCAAACAGGATTGCAAAAATGTTTCCTAAAACATCCCCACTGTGTTGGAAATGCAAGAAAGATATAGGAACTTATTACCATCAATGGTGGACATGTGGTAAAGCTAAAATTTATTGGAAGATGATTGAGAAGATATTAAAAGAAGTATTAAAACATGACATAGATAACACCCCGGAATTTTACTTATTAGGAATTACTAATCAGACTTATAAGAAGGAAACTCTTTACTTAATCATACACATATTAACTGCGGCTAGAATAATATATGCGCAAAACTGGAAGGGGGAGGAAATCCCCAAGAAAGAAGAAGTTATAGCTAAAATATTAGATTGCGCTGAAATGGATATGATGACAAGACGATTAAACGATCAAGAAGATACAAAATTTTATGAAACATGGAACAACATATATAAATGGTTAGATAAGAAAAAATAAGAGATAGATCTGTTTGTATTTAGGTAATAACAATATTAGATGTATTCGTTGATGATTTTGATATAGTAGTTTACTCATAAGTGATATATTAAAAATTTTGTTTTATGTATGTTTAGTAATTGAGATTTGTTTAAATGTTTGATTAGATGAATATATTACACATAAACAACATATTAAGCATTTTTACTTATACCGTACTAATATTATATTTAAGATTTGAAAATTTTCTACTAGACTTTTTAACATTTAACAAATGTTTGATTATGTATTCTTTTTTCTATTTGAATGTATACTTTCAAAAGAAGCGGGGAAATACATCCCCATTTTATGTTTAATGTTTGTATGTCTGTATGTCTGTTTTATGAAAAATAATAAAAAAATTGTAAAAAAAAAATAAATAAAGCAGTTATTTATTTATCCCGTAAATAATCTGGTTCTTAAAATGCCTCTTAAACAGAGGTTTCACAGGCTGGGAAAAAAGACTGCACTGTTCACCCATTCTGACAGACTCAAAATGGGTGAACAGTGCAGTCAGGCGGTAGGGAAAGCAAGTAGGATGCTTGGCTGCATAGCTAGAGGTATAACAAGCAGAAAGAGGGAGATTGTGAGCCCACTGTATAGAGCACTGGTGAGACCACATTTGGAGTACTGTGTTCAATTCGGGAGACCTCACCTACAAAAAGATATTGACAAAATTGAATGGGTCCAAAGACGGGCTACAAGAATGGTGGAAGGTCTTAAGCATAAAACGTATCAGGAAAGACTTCATGAACTCAATCTGTATAGTCTGGAGGACAGAAGGAAAATGGGGGACATGATCGAAACATTTAAATATGTTAAAGGGTTAAATAAGGTCCAGGAGGGAAGTGTTTTTAATAGGAAAGTGAACACAAGAAGAAGGGGACACAATCTGAAGTTAGTTGGGGGAAAGATCAAAAGCAACATGAGAAAATATTATTTTACTGAAAGAGTAGTAGATCCTTGGAACAAACTTCCAGCAGACGTGGTAGATAAATCCACAGTAACTGAATTTAAACATGCCTGGGATAAACATATATCCATCCTAAGATAAAATACAGAAAATAGTATAAGGGCAGACTAGATGGACCATGAGGTCTTTTTCTGCCGTCAGACTTCTATGTTTCTATGTAAGCCTCTGAAATGGAGATTTCATAGGCTGAAAAAGCAAGGCACAGAGCTCACAACCAACAAACCTGTTGCTAAAGTTCATCTCTGGAAACAGCTGATTCAGGGAAGCCTTCCACCCCTCAAACAGTTTTTTTCTTATTTACCTCCCCAAAAACTAAGGTGTGTCATTGTCATTGTCATTGTCATTGATAATTAGATTTGTATGCCGCCCCTCTCCGAAGACTCGGGACGGCTCACGGTCATATACTCCAGTGTATGCTATAGTCCGAGAAATATGGTATATACTGCTTCACAGTGCTTCACAGCCCTCAGTGGCTTAATAGTCAGAGGAAGAAACTTAGGAAAGACCCACTCTTATGAATCCAGCAGTTAAAAATGGCAATGGGAAGTGTCAGCCAGATCCCTAGTATGGGTTTCTGCAGTAGCGAGTTGGTGTGTAGTAGTCCCATGAGAACTGGAAGAGAAGTTTGCACTCAAGAAGTATGGCACTGCCGAGTGAAGTTGTTTATACTCCATCAAGGCCAACCATCCTGAGACTCCAGATGTGAGAGGAACCTGAAGAAGAGCTTTCCCAAAACATCATACTGGACATTGGTTGGACTCTCAGTGTTGGACCACGAGGAGAGGGATTTGGCATGTCCTTCAAGGCATAACGTTTGCATGTTTTGAGTCATATCTTGCCTTGCTTCCACTGTTATCTTTTAAAACGTAGTAAAACTTAGTAAAAAAATACCTCCGGGACCATATTCTGCTGCACGAATCCCAGCGGCCGATAAGGTCCCACAGAGTTGGCCTTCTCTAGGTCCCATCGATTAAACAATGTCGTCTGGCGGGCCCCAGGGGAAGAGCCTTCTCTGTGGTGGCCCCAGCCCTCTGGAATCAACTCCCCCCAGAGATTAGAACTGCCCCCACCCTCCTTGTCTTTCGTAAATTGCTTAAGACCCACCTATATTGCCAGGCATGGGGGAATTGAGACATCTCCCCCAGGCTTATATAGTTTTATGTATGGGATGCTAGTGTTGCATGGTTTTTAAATGTTGGGTTTTTATGTTTTCTTTTAAATATTAGATTTGTCACATTGTACATTGTTTATTATTGTTGTGAGCCGCCCCGAGTCTACAGAGAGGGGCAGCATACAAATCTAATAGATTATTATTATTATTATTATTATTATTATTATTATTATTATTATTATTATTATTATCATTATCATTATCATCATCATCATCATCATTGTTGTTATTATTGCTGTTGTTATTATTATTGTTGTTATTATTATTATTATTATTATTATTATTATTATTATTATTATTGTTATTATTATTATTATTAATCATTATTATTATTATTATCATTATTATTGTTGTTGTTATTATTGTTGTTGTTGTTATTATTGTTATTATTATTATTATTAATCATCATCATTATTTATTATTATTATTAATAATAATAATAATAATAATAATAATAATAATAATAATAATTATAAAAGTACCTCATTTCTAATTCAATGGAGTTGGGGTTTTCTTTCTTGAGTTTCTTGAGTTTTGAAAGGAGGCATGATGTACTTTCAGTCTTGCAGGAATCTATTAATGTAACCTTGCACTAAAATATAATTAATTCTTCTAGTCCTATTTTCTGTCTGGGTTACCTGGAAACCAGGTTTCAGAATGCCATAAACCAGCCCATAAAAGATACCAGATCGCTTCAGCCTTCAAACGAAGAAAGACTTGTAGGATTCATTTCCATGTTGGGGCCTAAAAGAGATCCAGCTGATGCAAATATAAAAATGGAACCAGTTAATAATCATAATTATATTTGTAATTATGGAATTTAGATATGTATAATAGCCGAGGAGCTAGCAGCTGCGAAATTCATTACGGTGTCACATTACACATTTCATTTTGATCGAAGCTGTTTTTGAGTGACTGCTGGATTAGCGATTGGAGAGTTCAAGAGCTTAACAAATGGGGTCACTTGCTTATTTGCAGAAGATAAGAACTGCCCCACAATTCCAAGAAAGATTACCAAACAACTTTTAATTAGCAGTTATTTTTAGTGGTCATAACATTACTGAGAATGTTCATATTAATAGCAGAGTTACGTGTATTGGAAAGCTTATGGTTTTAGAATCCTTAATTCAATAGCTTTCATTGCTTTATGACAGTTCTTTTTTCTCTCTCTCCACACCTGCCCCCTCCAAATTTGGAGATGAGAAACAATGAATGCTAAGAGGCAGTATTTCTGTTAGGTTAAACATAGAACCAAACAACTTCACAATATAACCGGCACTCATTCTCTAATGCATTTAATAGAGGGCAGGTATTAAGGGATTACTTGGTGTGATCCACACCTGTTACAGATTTTCTCAATTTATCAAGTTTAAACATCCACCCATCTCAACAAAAATGACTCTCTGCCACAGGGTAGCAAAGCTGTGGGATGTAAATCTGTGTACAAAAAAGGAAGTACATTGGTACCTCTACTTACAAACTTAATTTGTTCCATGACCAGGTTCTCAAGTAGAAAAGTTTGTAAGAAGAAGCAATTTTTCCCATGGGAATCAATGTAAAAGCAAATAATGTGTGCGATTGGGGAAACCACAGGGAGGGTGGAGGCCCTGTTTTCTCCCAGGATATTCCTAGAGAGGCCCCACGGAGGCTTCTCCCCACGGAGGCTCTTCCAGCCCTGTTTCCTCCCAGGAGATTCCTAGAGAGGCCCCATGGAGGCTTCTCCCTACCTTTTCCAGTTACAGTTTCAGAGGCTCAGGTTTGCAAGTGGAAAATGGTTCTTGAGAAGAGGCAAAAAAATCATGAACACCCAGTTCTCATCTAGAAAAGTTTG
>NC_091953.1:17553144-17590644 GCF_031021105.1 Erythrolamprus reginae | reverse complement strand
CAAGCCGTATGCTAGATTTAAACTTAGCACTGTCATTCATATTGCCTGCACACATGATTAGACTGTGTCTGTTACAAGAGAATTCACACCATCATCATTATCCCCTCATTTTCAATTCAGGATATAAATTAAAACATAGATTTCTACCCTTTTTCACCTTAGCATACAAGAGGAGTCAGGGAACATGTAAAAATCCATTAACAAAAAATGTCAAACAAACTGTTGATTGACTCAACTCTTGAAGGTCAGATTCTCATAGAAGTTCAGCATTATCCGTGCTTGACTGAGTATCAGCCTGGCGTGGATCACTGTAAATCTGTTTAAATACTGCAAATACACTTAAAATTAGGAATGGATATACTATAAAGCAGAGTTCTTAAACTGTTGGACATATTCCGAGGCTGCGGGAATAATTTATCATTGCTTGTTTGTGAGCTGAGAATCCAAGATTACCAAGATATTTAAATAAAAGAATAGTGGTTGTTTTAGCAATAGCAATAGCATTTAGACTTATATACCGATTCACGGTGCTTTACAGCCCTTTCTAAGCAGTTTACAGTGTGTAAGCATATCCCCCCCAAAAAATTGGGTCCTCATTTTACAGACCTTGGAAGGATGGAAGGCTGAGTCAACCTTGAGCCTACTGAGATTCGATCTGCCAAACTGCTGGAAGCCAGTGATCAGCAGAAGTAGCTTGCACTCTAACCACTATGCCACCGAAGCTCTATATGGGACTAATAGCATTATTTAAGACTAGGGAAAAGGGCAATTGGGTCTGTTTTAGGATGCATACTGTAAAGCAGTGTCTCCCAACCTTGGCAACTTGAAGGTATTTGGACTTCAACTCCTAGAATTCCCCAGCCAGTGAATGCTGGCTGGGGAATTCTGGGAGTTTAAGTCCAGATACCTTCAAGTTGCCAAAGTTGGGAAACACTGCTGTAAAGGATAGTAAAGTAAAGGCTATTATAATGCAGCACATGATTGTATGGCCATATGTAATTTCTATTTACCTCTCTTTATATTTGCGACTCTGCAAAGAAGGGCAAAAATAAAGCTGAAAACAATATGGCATATGATACTTCACCTTTGATATCATTGTCTTTGAGAGGCAAATGATGAAGTCACAATTTATGTGCTTTGTGACAAAAAGCTTTTTAATACTGTAGGCAGAAAAATGCAGCAGATTATTATTATTGTAATAGAAAGGAGACATTCTCCAATCATTTGCAACCATCCTGAGAAGTGACCTGGTTAGCTTTTGTGCCACAACCAAGGGGTAATTTCTCTTGTTTGAGTTTGATATTCAAAATTAAGAACTGGGCCCTGTCCATGTGAATGTCTCAAGGCTGCTTTCACATTTGAAATCTATTAACTTCTCTAGCCTTCTGTCTTTTTGCTTTTATCCTTTTGCCTTGCAGAAACAGGTAGCAATCTACATTTCATAAAGAAAAGTAAAAGAAGCACTTAATGCAGTTAAATGTTATCTCCCTCTTTTTTTTACTATTATTACTATCACTATCACTATCACTATCACTATCACTATCACTATCACTATCACTATCACTATCACTATCACTATCATTATTATTATTATTATTATTATTATTATTATTATTATTATTAATTCGATTTGTATGCTGCCTCTCTCTGGAGGCTCGGAGCGGCTCGGACAATAGAATAGGATAGGATAGAATAGCTACAAAAATGGTGGAAGGTCCTAAGCATAAAACTTATCAGAAAATACTTCATGAACTCAATCTGTATAGTCTGGAGGACAGAAGGAAAAGGGGGGGACATGACCGAAACATTTAAATATGTTAAAGGGTTAAATAAGGTTCAGGAGGGAAGTGTTTTTAAGAGGGAAATGAACAAAAGAACAAGGGGGCACAATCTGAGGTTAATTGGGGGAAAGATCAGAAGTAACATGAGAAGTTATTATTTTACTGAAAGAGTAGTAGATGCTTCGAACAAACTTCCAGCAGATGTGGTTGGTAAATCCACAGTAATTGAATTTAAACATGCCTGGGATAAACATATATCCATCCTAAGATACAATAGAAGAAATAGTATCAGGGCAGACTAGATGGACCATGAGGTCTTTTTCTGCCATCAATCTTCTATGTTTCTATGGAATAGAATAGAATAGAATAGAATAGAATGGAACGGAACGGAACGGAACAGAACAGAATAGAATAGAATAGCATATTATTGGCCAAGAGAGATAGAATATGTTTGTTTGTTTGTTTGTTTGTTTGTTTGTTTGTTTGTTTGTTTGTTTATTTATTTATTTATTTATTTGTTTGTTTGTTTGTTTGTTTGTTTGTTTGTTTGTTTATTTATTTATTTATTTATTTATATGTCGCCCCTCTCCGTAGACTCGGGGCAGCTCACAACAATAATAAAACAGTGTACAATGGACAAATCTAATAATTTTTTAAAATATATCTAAAAAAACCCATTATTTAAAAACATACAACATAAGCATACCATACATAAAACTAATTATGGGCCAAGAGTGATTGGACACACAAGGAATTTGTCATTGGTGGGTATGTTCTCTGTGTACATAAAAGAAACGATAGATTTACAATTCAGGTAGTCCTTATTTTATGGACTGGCCACTTCGCATGCATTCAACAGATCCCTCCTCCAAAACGTACTCAGGACCCAGCTCTGTCAATGGCTGGACACACAGTCTCCTCCCTCCAAAGACCCATGACTGTATTTTGGGCACTTGGCAACCAATTCCTATTTGCAGCATCCCACATCAAAGGACCACAATTTTTGAAGTGTTTTGCTAGTTTCCAGTGTTTATTTCCAGTTTCCAGAGAAATAATAGTAATAATAATAATTGGGTATAATGGATTCATTTAATGAAAGTGACATTTGTTTAATTACAGCTGCGAAAAAGTTTGCACTACCTGCTTAATGACTGTCATAACCTATGACAGTAATTCCAGGTTCAGTTATGGTCATAAATTGAGAACTACCTATTGTATATCTTAACCACTATGCCAGTCTGACTCTCTACACTGCCATGGAACTGCTCAGAAACAAGATTGTACATAGCTTCGCTTTTATACATTGTCTTGTCTGCAGCTTTGTTATTTTAAATTGAAATGGCAAGTGACTTTGCAAGAGAATTGTGCACCGGAGCTATGGTTTATTCAATTCAGAGGAAACAGAAGGAACTGAAATATTAAAGGCATGCCACGGAGAGCAACTTCAAATGCCAATCTTGATATGTTGCAATGTGAGCAGCAGACTTCACCTAAAAAATTCCCCATACCGTCTTCTGAATTTCTATAACACTTTTTCAGAGAACAGCTTGTCAGAGCCAAAGCCAACATTTTCCAGCCAAAAGCAAAATAACATTTCCATACCTGATCTTAGTATTGTGCTTTCTGGCAGGAATGAAATAAGCATTCAATTCATTTAGCTGAAGCATACTTCTTTTAATCGTTGATATATTCGTGGCTTTGGAAAGGAAGCAAATTCTACAAATGTTGTATAAAAAATATAACATTTGAAGGGCTGGATCTACAGGGCTTATCACATTCTGTAAGGATAGTCATACCCATCTAGTATGTCTAGTTTAATGAAAAAAAGGATGATATGATAGCAGTCTTCCAATATCTCAGGAGTTTGTTTGTTTGTTTGTTTGTTTGTTTGTTGTTTGTTTGTTTGTTTGTTTATTCATTCATTCATTCATTTATTTATTTAGTCAGTCCAATACACAATGAGGGTTTTAGTGGGTATATATCTATATACACATAGTAAAATACATGATGAAGGTTATAGAGGAGATACTCATAGTAAAATATATCTAAGAAATAATAGAAAAGAAGGTATAGTAATAGAACATATCAATGAAAGAATAGAAGAAGAGATATAGGAATAGAAGAAAGGTATAGGAGATATAGGAGAGCAATAGGACAGGGGACGGAAGGCACTCTAGTGCACTTGTACTCGCCCCTTACTGACCTCTTAGGAATCTGGAGAGGTCAACCGTAGATAATCTAAGGGTAAAGTGTTGGGGGTTTGGGGATGACACTATGGAGTCCGGTAATGAGTTCCACGCTTCGACAACTCGGTTACTGAAGTCATATTTTTTACAGTCAAGTTTGGAGCGGTTAATATTAAGTTTAAATCTGTTGTGTCCTCTTGTGGTGTTGTGGTTGAAGCTGAAGTAGTCGCCGACAGGCAGGACGTTGCAGCATATGATCTTGTGGGCAATACTTAGATCTTGTTTAAGGCGTTTTAGTTCTAAACTTTCTAGGCCCAGGATTGAAAGTCTAGTCTCATAGGGTATTCTATTTCGAGTGGAGGAGTGAAGGGCTCTTCTGGTGAAGTATCTTTGGACATTTTCAAGGGTGTTAATGTCTGAGATGTGATATGGGTTCCAAACAGATGAGCTGTATTCGAGGATGGGTCTGGCAAAAGTTTTGTAAGCTCTGGTAAGTAGAGTGAGATTGCCAGAGCAGAAACTATATAGGATTAGGTTTACAACTCTTGAAGCCTTCTTGGCTATATTGTTGCAGTGGGCTTTGGCACTTAAATCTTTTGTTATTAGTATACCAAGGTCTTTAACCGAGTGGGGATTATCTGTGATAATTTGATTATTCAGTTCGTATTTGGAGTTCATATTCTTCTTCCCAATGTGTAGGACAGAGCATTTGCTAGTTGAGATTTGGAGTTGCCAAATCTCAACTAGCAAATGCTCTGTCCTACACATTTGCCACAAAGAAGAGCTATTCTCCAAAGCAGCTGAAGGCAGAACAAGAAGCAATAGGTAGGGATTAATCAAGGAGTGAAGCCACCTAGAATTAAGGAGAAATTTCCTGAAAGGTTAAAATAACTTATAACTCAGAATTAGATTATTCAATTTTTCACGGGTTTGTGAAAGAGGATTGGATAAATCAACATCCATAGCCCCTCCTTGAGCAAAATGGGTGGTTCACAAACCGAAAATATTAAATGAACAAACTGAATCCTCGTCTGTCAATATTTTCAAGCTTTAGTTAATAAATAATTGACCGGTACAGCAGGACAAGAAACAATAGGTGGAAACTAATCAAGGAGAGAAGCAATCTAGAATTAAGGAGAAATTTCCTGACTGAACAATTAATCAGTAGAACGACTTGCCTCCAAAAGTTGTGAATGCTTCAATGTTGGAAGTTTTAAAGAAGGGATTGGACAACGAAGTGGTATAATGTTTCCTGCCAGAGCAGAGGGCTGGACTAGAAGACCTCAAAGGTCCCTTCCAACTCTGTTCTATTATTCTGTCCACAACATTTTTAACCGAATCAATGGGAAGGATGTATAAATATTGCGCAAATATTATATAATGCTTAATTCATCCAGAGGATTAAATTTAACCTTAAATACACTGAGTCACCCAGAAGATTAAACACATTACATTAAATAAATTGTATTTTGAAAACACCTAATATTACTTACTTTGCACAATTATCTACAAAAGCAGCTAAAAAGAGCATAATTTTCTATTTCAGAAGCTAATGCCTAAAAAGTCCTTTACAAAGAATGTATGTATGGTAAGGAGTGTGCAGAACCCTTGAGTTTGTTTGTTTGTTTGTTTGTTTGTTCGTTCATTCATTCATTTGTCCAATACACAAAAACATAGGAAGAAAAATAGACATATAGTAATATATATAAGGGTAAAGTGAACTTAGAGGAGATGATATATGAAAGGAAGAATATATATATGATATATGAGATAAAGGAAAGACAATTGGACAGGGGACGAAAGGCACACCAGTGCACTTATGTACGCCCTTTACTGGCCTCTTAGGAACCTGGAGAGGTCAATCGTGGAGAGTCTAAGGGAGAAATGTTGGGGGTTAGGGGTTGACACAATTGAGTCCGGTAATGAGTTCCACGCTTCAATAACTCGATTGTTGAAATCATAATTTTTACAGTCAAGTTTGGAGCGGTTAATATTAAGTTTGAATCTGTTGCGTGCTCTTGTGTTGTTGAAGCTGAAGTAGTCATTGACCGGTAGGACGTTGCAGCATATGATCTTGTGGGCAATACTCAAATCGTGTTTTAGGCGCCATAGTTCTAGGCTTTCTAGGCCCAGGATTGTTAGTCTATTTTCGTAGGATATTCTGTTTCGAGTGGAGGAGTGAAGGGCTGTTCTGGTGAAATATCTTTGGACTTTTTCAAAGGTGTTGATGTCTGAGATGTGATATGGGTTCCAGACAGATGAGTTATCAAGGATACGCACAAAGGAAAATGTGGGATTCCAGCAGATATCCAGGAGATAAGAGTAATTATTCAGTCATACAAGACAGCTATACTAAAGTGTATAAAATAGTGTTTACTTTAGAAATAGCACAGTCAAGTTAAACAATCCGGTCATTCACATTCAAATCGGTCAATAACTCCCAATACAATAATGTTATATTACAAGCCTGTCTTTATTTTACATATCAGACATACATAAAGCTTACAACATCAAACTACATTAGTCACAGTGAATCAGCAGAAATAACAGAGAGAGCAGAGAGAGAGAATCATGCTTCTGGCTCCCTCTTATGGCCATTTGCAACATTACATTTTAAAGCTATAGTACTTCAATACATACAAGCATTCATTGTTAGCTTGTTTATATATTGCAAACGCAACTGTCTTATACATAGTACTAACATGTATGTATGTATGTATGTATGTATGTATGTATGTATGTATGTATCTCTCCTTTTCTCTCTATGTATGTATATGTACAGTATATATGTATGTGTGTAGCTGCTGTTTTTGGTTGGAGCTGCTGTTTTTCTATTAAAAGTGGTGGTGTGTGTGTGGAATGCTGGCTCAACTGCTGCAAGTGGGTTGAATGGCTGTGTTGTAGTATTTTGATGGTTGATGGGGTCACATTTTGGTTAGTGGATTGATTTGATGGAATTGTGGTTGTGATTCGTTTGTTGGCTCACAACCACAACTTTATATAGGAAGGAAGGAAGCTATATGCTCCTCCCATATATCAGGGTGACTCAACAAAAAAATCACCCATAATCCTTCCCTGGTACAAGCTGATAAAGGAGGCAAGCCTGTAGCCTAGAGGCTAAGGCCACTGCCTTACAAGGAAGAGGCCCAGGTTCAAATCCCAGTAAGGGTATGGCTACCTGATGGTAGCAAATAAATATACACTGCTTAAAATAAATAAATAAAGGGAACACTTAACAACACAATATAACTCCAAATAAATCAAACTTCTGTGAAATCAAACTGTCCATTGAGGAAGCAATCAATTTCACATGCCATTGTGAACAAGGTATTCAATGAGAATATTTCATTCATTCAGATCTAGAATGTGTTATTCGAGTGTTCCCTTTATTTTTTGAGCAGTATATATATATACTGAAGGAATTGGATACCGTAGCCTAGAGGATAATTCTCTGCTTTACAAGGCAAAGGTTGCAGGTTCAAGTCCCAGTGGGTATGGCTAGCTGATGAGGCCAAAATAAGGCCGAAATAGATCTATCCTAGTCTCCCTTAATTTTCAAATTCAGCAAAAAAACATGTGACATATACATATACATGTTGCAAAGACATAATTATAAGGACATTTCTGAAGGATTTATCATGGGAGTGGGGAGCGTTTCCCAAAATTACCAGGAAGGAGATTTGACTTGATTAATGATTGAGTAAATTAAGCAATTTATGGGAACGGCAAAACTTCAGATCGTACAGAATGCAGCTGCGAGAGCTATCATGGGCTTTCCTAAATATGCCCATGTCACACCAACACTCCGCAGTCTGCATTGGTTGCCGATCAGTTTCCGGTCACAATTCAAAGTGTTGGTTATGACCTATAAAGCCCTTCATGGCACTGGACCAGAATATCTCCGGGACCGCCTTCTGCCGCACGAATCCCAGCGACCAGTTAGGTCCCACAGAGTTGGCCTTCTCCGGGTCCCGTCAACTAAACAGTGTCGTTTGGCGGGACCCAGGGGAAGAGCCTTCTCTGTGGTGGCCCCGACCCTTTGGAACCAACTCCCCCCAGATATCAGAGTTGCCCCCACCCTCCTAGCCTTTCGTAAGCTCCTTAAAACACACCTCTGTCGTCAGGCATGGGGGAATTGACATGTTCCCTCCCCCCAGGCTTATAAAATTTATGCATGGTACGCTAGTATGTATGATTGGTTTTAATTTGTGGTGTTTTTTAAATTAACTTAAATATTAGATTTGTTTTACATTGTATTATTATTGCTGTGAGGCGCCCCGAGTCTGCGGAGAGGGGCCGCATACAAATCTGATTAAACTTAAACTTAAACTCTAATTTTTAGTAGTAATTTTCCCAGAAAGGTATTACTGAGCAACATTTGGTTTTCTGATTATTCGTAAATCCTTTCTTGGAGCCTGTCACTTACCCCTGAACTTATTACCCAACATTTTCTGCACACTATTCAAGTTTCAACTTGTAAGATCTCAAATCGCATCTGAGTATCTTCAGGACTTCTTTAGGTATTTTTTTGAGAGAAGCTCTCCAAGGTACTCTAATTCCAAGAGGAAAGAGGGGGATGAAGACAGAAGACACTGCTTTTCAGCCTTGACACCAATATTTCTTTAAAAGCTATGCTCTTCTCCTTAGAGATAGCCTCCTGAAAGGTAGAGAAGACCATACTTTCCTAAAATGCTTTTAATTAAAACCCTGCTGTTCTGTTCGAGAAAACTCCCTAATCTTATGTTCCCGGGTCTATTTGACCCGGACTGCAAATTGATCATTTTAGGTACTTATATTTGGTCTTTTTGAAAGCTTTTTTCACCTGGAAACAAGTTTGAACATTTCTGCACACAATGGAATGAAAATTGAACTGAAAAAATTAATCCTTATTGGTTTATTTTGCACATAAATGTGCCTCCCCCCCCATGTTTGTGAAATTTTTTTAGGTTTATTGATAATTTTGCCTGCAAAATGCATTCTATTTTACTAAAGTTGGTGTGGGATTGGTAGCTTGAAAAATATTGTTTTGATGATCAGCAATGTTAAATTGAGTAAATGAATGCATAAGATATTAAAAATATTTCGGATTTGAAGCCTGCGTAAATATAAAGTGAAAATGTTTGCAAGCAGCCAAGGGGGGGGGGCTTATTTATGATTGTAAACAACCAATAAGAAACATTTCTTTCAGTTCATTTATATTTTTCTTATATTCATAAATGTTCAAACTACAATCCCACACCAACTTTAGTAAAATTGAACACATTTTGCAAGCAAAACTATCCATAAATTGAAAAATATTTCACAAAAACGGGGGGCACGCATTCTATCAGCAAAATAAACCAATAAGAATCACTTTTTTCATTTCAATTTTCATATCATTGTGTGCAGAAATATTCAGACTACTTTCCAAGTGAAAAAGGTATTCAAATTGACAAAACATAAGCACTTCAAATGAAGAGTTTTCGGTCCGGGTCAGGGTGACCCGGGAACGCAACAAGTGTGACTTTTTGTTTTTCAGCAAGAAAGAAACCACCCCACCCCACCCAAAAAAAATTCTCATAGAGAGAACCCCTGAAATGATGAAAAGTCATGAAATTTCAAGTTTCAGATATGTAGGGAAAATTTTTTACAGGGACTCAAACTTGGCTTCGGGTCACATACGACCCGAACTGAACAGCAGGGTTTTAAAGAGTGACAATGTTCTAGGAAATGGGATTATTAACTAACTGTGTTTATTTTTTATATTTTTTGAAACCATTGATTAAAACATGTAAATGCATTGTGTATTTTTCTTGCATTATTTTAATTGCATATTATCTTGTAAATTGCTGAGTTGTTCACAGACCTGGCATTATAGAATTCTTTTTACAACAAATCAATAATTTAAGTAAATAGTAATTTAGTGGCTGTCTGGTTTTTGGGCCGGTTCTGTTTTCCTAACAAAGCTGGGCTCTGCTGGAAGAAACCAAGGAAAAATCTCATTCATCCTTCTGAAAGTTGCCCCAGCTTAGTTCCAGCACACCTGCGCGTGCTGGCCAGATGATTTTCAGCTGGCCCTTCCCACGTTGCGTCTCCCAAGAGTCTTCATGTGGCCCATTTTGGATGCCAGGTAAAATGCAGGGCTCAGGCAGAGGCTCTGGGAGGAGTTTTTAAGCCTCCACAGCGCCTCTGAAGAGGGGGAAAGTCATTTTCACCTCCCCAAGCACCAAAATATCCTCTGGAGCCTGGGAAGGGCAAAACACAGGCCTCTGGAGGTTTCAGGGAGGCCTGCTGGCCCCAAACAGGCACCAGGGAGTCATATGTGCATGTGTGTAGGGTGAGGCAGCATGTGGGGGTTGTGCATGCATGCTCAGGGAGCAAGGCACAGAGGGGATTGAATTATGAGTGTGGGCATGTACACACATGCTATCGCACAAACACACATGCTTTCAGCACCCAACGAAAAAAGGTATCACACAAATGCACGCACTTTCAACACCCAAGGAAAAAATATTCACTGGTAAAAGATTTCCTGCTTGAGCAAGGGGTTGGACTAGGAGACACCCAAGGTTCTTCCAAGTCTGTTACATTCTGAAATATAACACACCAATATGAGTACAGTGGTATCTCTACCTACAAACGCCTCTGCATACGAACCTTTCTAGATAAGAACTGGGTGTTCAGGATTTTTTTGCCTCTTCTCAAGAACCATTTTCCACTTACAAATCCGAGCCTCCAAAACTGTAACCAGAAAAGGCAGAGAGAAGCCTCCGTGGGGCCTCTCTAGGAATCTCCTGGGAGCAAACAGGGCCTCCACCCTCCCTGTGGTTTCCCCAATCGCACACATTATTTGCTTTTACATTGATTCCTACGGGAAAAAATGCTTCTTCTTACCAACTGTTTTACGTAAGAACCTGGTCACAGAACAAATTAAGTTCATAAGCAGATATACCACCGTACTTGTATATACAGATAATAATTAAGAGGAGGATTTTTCTTCCAAGGCTGTACATATGGAAGGGGTAATTGGAAACCCTTATGGAAATAGTTGTGTAAAGGAACAGTGTTTAACTCTTTCATTCACAATTGTGATTTCCCTAAAGATAAATAAGCCTACACAGATTTTAAAAGACATCTTACTCAAATGAACAGAAGGCTTGCTTCTGCTCCCGATTTTGTCAAACAAAGGGAAATATGTCTGTTGAGATTCCTGCATGTTCAAGAATAAAGTGCTTCACCGGGCTGCAGGCTAAATTTCCTACACAGAAAAGAATAAAATGTTTCATGGATTGAGCAGGAATTTAGCAAACCATATGAGCAGGAGTGTTCAATTGCTCTAGATCCAAAAGTTTGTCTAAGTTTGGAAATAGGTCAAGGTAACCTTCCCAAAATAGGCAGATTGAATATAAAACTTTAGAGGCACTGAGAGGGCTTAAAGAGCCAATTCTATCCATTATAACTCCCTAAAACACATGAACCTTCCCAATTTTGATTCAGGCCATCAAGTCAATATTTGAGGATGGGATGCTGGAGGACAACAATTTGCTCTTTAACTGCATCATGTGAAGATCATGTTAAGTGTTAACACCATATTTATAATTCCTTGGTAAGACCACACTTGGAATATTGCATCTAGTTTTTGTCACCACCATATAAAAAGATGTTGAGACTTTAGAAAGAGTACAGAAAAGAGCAACACATTAGGGGATTGGAATAAAATGTATCAAGAACAATTGCAAGGGCTGTCTAGTTTAAGGGAAAGAATGACTAGGGGTAATAGCAGAGCTCCAATATCTAAGGGATATTCCACAAAGAAGAGGGAGTCAAACTATTCACCAAAGTATCTAAAGACAGTTCCCAAATGTGCTTTTTCAAGAGGCAGCTGGACTTGCTGGTTTTTCTTTGAAGACATTTTCCTTCTCTTTCAAGAAGCTTCTTCAGCTCTCAGCATCTTGGATGAGATGTTAAACATCTTCAAAGAAAACCCAGAAATTCCAGTTGGCTCTTGAAAAAGCATCTTTGGGGATAACTATGACCTGGATGATTGAGAATCTCCAAACTGCATTCCCTTAAGGTGGTACAAGAAGCAATGAATGGAAACTAATCAAGGAGAGAACCAATCTGTGTTGGTTATGACCTATAAAGCCCTTCATGGCACCGGACAGATTACCTCAGGGACTGCCTTCTGTGGCATGAATCCCAGTGACCAGTTATGTCCCACAGAGTGGGTCTTCTCTGGGTCCTGTCAACTAAACAATGCCGCTTGGCGGGACCCAGGGGAAGAGCCTTCTCTGTGGCGGCCCCGGCCCTCTGGAACCAACTCCCCCCAGAGATTAGAATTGCCCCCACCCTTCTTGCCTTTCGTAAGCTACTTAAAACCCACCTCTGCCACCAGGCATGGGGGAATTAAGATTCCTTTTCCCCCTAGGCCTTTACAAATTTATGCATGGTATGTTTGTATGCATGTTTGGTTTTTATATTAAGGGGTTTTTAATTCATTTTTTTAGTATTGGATTATTATTGTACACTGTTTTATGATTGCTGTTAGCCGCCCTGAGTCTTCGGAGAGGGGCGGCATATAAATAAATAAGTAAGTAAGTAAGTAAGTAAGTAAGTAAGTAAGTAAGTAAGTAAGTAAGTAAATAAATAAATAAATAAATAAATAAATAAATAAAAATTTCCTGACTGTTAGAATAATTAAGTGGAATGGATTTCCTTCAGAAGTTATGGGTGTTCCAACACTGGAAGTTTTAAATAAGAGATTGGATAACCATTTGTCCAGAGTGGTATAGGGCAGAGGTAGGCAAAGTTGGATCTCCTATGATACGTGGACTTCAATTCCCAGAATTCCTTCAACTAGCATGATTGGCTCAGGAATTCTGGGAGTTGAAGTCCATAAGCCATAGAACAGCCAAATTTGCCTACCCCTTTGCCTACTATAGGTTTTCCAACCTGAACAGGAAATTGGACTAGAAGACCTCCAAGGTCCCTTTCAACTCTGTTATTCTGCACTTTTAAATTCCAAAATTTGGTTTTTTTTAGTTTATTTCATGGGACTTATTTTATTAGTATCTCTGAATCTCAGTATTGTTCTGAAAAACCAAAAGAGAATATCAGGTTACTTCTTTCATACATGTCAAATATTCTTTTTTGGGCACCGTCAAGAAATGGTGAAACTTAAATGTCACCATCAGAGAATGAATCAGTAAAAGCCCACCTGCCTTCTGTGAAGTCAACTTTGCATTTAAAAATGAGGGTGGGGGAAACATACGTTTATCTTATTTGTATCTTCCCTGTAGGAAAGGAGGCGGGTAGGTAGGAAGGTAGCTTCTTTCAAAAACCAGCTATTTTGGATACACAATCTGGGGCGGTGGGGAGAAATGGAATTATAATGACAGAGTTGCAATGGCAGAAAAAAGGTGAGAATTTAGAGTTTCAGTCATCCCAGTCATGGTTGTCCCCAAGGTGCTTTTTCAGGAAGTAACTCAACTTTCTTGCTTTTTTTTTTTTGAAGACATTTCAATTCTCATCAAAGAAGCTTCTTCAATTCTGACAGGATAGTGGGGAATTGAAGGATTGATACTTCTTGCAGACAGTTGGTCATTTGCATCCTTTTAGAGGGTCATTGATGCACTTGAAAATTTAGCTGTGTTTATTTATTTATTATTAGAGTTGAAAGGGACATTGCAGGTCATCAAGTCCAACCCCCTACTCAAGAATGAATCCCTGCACCACCCCAGCCAGATGGCAGTCCAATTTCCTTTTGATTGTGTCGAGTGATGGGGCGTTCACAACCTCCACTGGCAGGCCGTTACACTGGTTATTCATTCATTCATTCATTCATTCATTCATTCATTCATTCCATTCATTCATTCATTCATTCATTCATTCATTCATTCATTTATTCCAATACACAATGAGGGTTTTAGTGGGTATATATCTATATACACATAGTAAAATACATGATGAAGGTTATAGATGAGATACTCATAGTAAAATATATCTAAGAAATAATAGAAAAGAAGGTATAGTAATAGAACATATCAATGAAAGATTAGAAGAAGAGATATAGGAATAGAAGAAAGGTATAGGAGATATAGGAGAGCAATAGGACAGGGGATGGAAGGCACTCTAGTGCACTTGTACTCGCCCCTTACTGACCTCTTAGGAATCTGGATAAGTCAACCGTAGATAATCTAAGGGTAAAGTGTTGGAGGTTTGGGGATGACACTATGGAGTCAGGTAATGAGTTCCACGCTTTGACAGCTCGGTTACTGAAGTCATATTTTTTGCAGTCAGGTTTGGAGCGGTTAATATTAAGTTTAAATCTGTTATGTGCTCTTGTGTTGTTGTGGCTGAAGCTGAAGTAGTCACCGACAGGCAGGACGTTGCAGCATATGATCTTGTGGGCAATACTTAGATCATGTTTAAGGCATCTTAGTTCTAAGCTTTCTCTCACCATCAGAAAGTTCTTCCTTATTTCCAGGTTGAATCGCTCCTTGATCAGTTTCCATCCCTTGCTCCTGGTCTGGCCCTCTGGAGCCCTGGAAAATAGTGTGACCCCCTCCTCTCTGTGGCAACCCGTCAAATATCCATATGCTGCTATCATGTCCCCTCTGGCACTCCTTTTTGCTAGACTATTCCTGCAACCTCACTTTGTATATCTTGGTTTCCAGTCCCCTTATCATTCTGATTGCTCTTTTCTGTACTTTCTCTAGAGTTTCAATGTTCTTTTTAAACTCAGGGTCCTCAAGGTCACCTGAGTAGTGCTCCTGGTTCCTGTACTCTGAAATTTTTCCTCTGGAAATCCATTCCTACTCCCACACCATTCAAACGGTGCTCATACCAAACTGTATAGCTAAAAGTCTCTAGAGATTCTCAGTCATCCAGGTCATGATGACATATAACATGTAATTTAACATAAGAAGTGCGGTTGCAGGAACTGGGCATTGATAGTCTAGTGCAGGGGTAGGAAAAGTTGGCTCTTCTATGACTTGTGGACTTCAACTCCCAGAATTCTTGAGTCAATCATGCTAGCTCAGGAATTCTGGGAGTTGAAGTCCATATGTCATAGAAGAGCCAACTTTGCCTACGCCTGGTCTAGTGAATAGAATAGGCAAGACATGATAGCAGTGTTCCAATATTTGAGGAGCTGCCACAAAGAGGAGGGGTTCAAGCTATTCTCCAAAGCACCTGAGGGACAGACAAGGAATAATGGGTAGAAACTGATCAAGGAGAGATTCAACCTAGAAATAAGGAGGAACTTTCTGACCATAGTTCCCTCTAAGCTGAGCAGTGAGCAATCGCTCACTTAAAAATCATCATCAACTCAGAGTTTTCCAAACCTGCCCAGAAGCCGAGAGGGAAAGAGTGAGAGGGAAGGAGAGAGAGAGGAAGAGAGGAAGAGAGGAAGAGAGAGAAACAGATAGAAAAAAGAGAGGAAGGAAAAGAGAAAGAAAAAGAATGGGAGTAAGGAAGAGAGAAAGAAAATCAAAATCTAGTTTGAAACTAGCTCAACTATTTAAGTGGCATTTATGAGCTCACTGTTATAGACACACAGTACAGTATTTTATTTTGAAATTCTCTGAGGCAAAACAGGGTGGGTTTTTTGTTTGTTTGTTTGTTTATTTATTTATTATTTCTGTGCCGCCCAGTCCCGAAGGGACTGCCGCTCAGACACTATGCTTTTTCACCCCCCCCCCAAAAAAAAAATTAGAGGGAACACTGTTTCTGACAGTGAGAACAATCAATCAATAGAACAGTTTGCCTTCAGAATTTGTAGGAGCTTCATCACTGGGGACTTTCAAGAAGAGATTGGACTACCATTTGTCAGAAATGTTGTAGAGTCACCTGCTTGAGTGGAGGCTGGGGTTAGATTAGATGACCCTTCCAGCTCTATTAATCTGTAATTATAATCAGTTGGCCCCAGATGAATTGAGCAAGGCTGTGAATGTCTTATCCTGGAGTCTGGAGGTTTCAGCTGAACCTTGTAAAGACTGAATGCTTTGAGTTTTAAGAATATCTTTTGTTTAAAAAATAGAGTTTTATTTACAAATAAGTTTTTGAAATAAACCAATTTATACCTCATATATTTACAATGTAGTATTTAAGAAATTTCATTCCATTGCACCTCCATTGCACCTACATGTTGTCTCAGAGCAAAACACAAGTTAGTTTAAAGAGCTCTATATTTAAGATGGAGGGTGTTGATAAGGAATGGAATTTTCCCTCTCTTTCAGGGAGCTTAAAACAGGCTATTTGGGTTTTCCTGTCTGTTAATCCCCACAACAACCTTCACAGCTAAACCAGGCTGTGATAGTGCAATTAGCTCAAGGTCAAGTTGATGGATAAAGTAATTGGTTGATTATATTTGTAAGTAGCCTTCCTTCCCAGAATTCAAGGCTCCATTCAGGACTTCTCACATCCCATTTGCCCTTTAAAAAAAAAACAATGTTTAAAGGAGATTAAGCTGTGAGTTGGCACTTGCCCTAAAGTGCTTCATTCATAGCTAGCAGTGGATTTGATCCAAGCTTCCCTAATCTTAGCCTGACATGTTCTCCCTAGTGGTTTCCCTCTAATATTAAGAAAAGCTGGCATTATAAGCTGTCAGGAACCTTGAAAGCCAAGGTCAACAGTGAATTTTCTCCTCTGAGACCAGAGAGAGGGAAAAATATCAGTGTTTTCTATTGCATCTGGAATAGTTCAGTCCTAATGACACGAGTGGCCATTGTAGGGGGGGGGGGATGACACAAATATCCAGTAAAAAATTGAAAGATATAAAAGTTAGATTCTGCTTTCTTATTTCAAATCAAAAGAAAGACCACTATATGTTTTCAGACTTCTAATTTGTTCTAGCTTAAATTAATGTTCCCCATTTCTGTTTCATGATTTGTTTTGTCAGGAGTAATTTATCAAAAGCCAAACTCAAGCTGTAAGTTAAATCCTACAAAATAAACAGCAATTGTTTTAGTTGCTTAAGGCATCCATTATTTTTCTCAATCACCAAATGACTTCCTCCCACCCCCATCATTAATGTGGTTTACCATCATTTACATTTTCCAAGACAAGATTCCCTCAGAATGAATATCTTTTAACTGTTGAACTTTCTGCACAGTTATGCACTTCCTTGCATTAATTGTTTTATTTTAAAAATATTTCCTGTTTTTAATCCTGCCACTACTATTACAGTATTTATTTCAAACTTCCAAATAGTACTAGCATTTAGCACTTATATCCTACTTCACAGGGCATTACAGCCCTCTCTAAGAGGCTTACAGAGTCAGCACATTGCCCCCAACAATCTGGATCCACATTTTATCGACCTTGGAAGGATGGAAGGCTGAGTCAACTTAAGCCTGGAGAGATTTGAACTGCCAAATTGCAGGCAGTTGGCAGTCAGCAGAAGTAGCCTGCAGTACTGCATTCTAACCACTGAGCTAACAAAGGCTCAAAGCATTACTTTATATTTTCCCACTCATTAACTTCCATGGGAAAACAAATTGATTTTTTTTTCATTTATAATGCATATTTTAATTCCTGTAAATTTAGTCTTGCTTTTGTAGCTGGGTTAACCATTCTTTTCCAAGGTTACTGATATCACACCCACACTGCCTAACTTCTCTGTCGCTGCAGGAATATTCTGTAAAGTTGAAGAACATGCAAACAGCCAGATGTGGCCATCTGTAAGCAACCTTGTATGCGTCTTGATGTTGTCTTGCAAATGTTGTGACTTTGGTCATTTCCGTGCATTAGAGTTGTGGGTTTGTAGCCATGCAGCTTTGGAAGCAGTGCCATCAATCTTGCAAAAGATACAATTAGTTTATTTGAAGCAAGGGTTAACAAAAGACAATGTGTGTTTTATCTCGTTACAGTCTATTACCTTGATATTGTACTTCTATGCAATGTCAGAATGTATGCACCAAAGCCTGGTATTTGCATCATGACATTGTGGAACGTATTTTGACTTCTTTCTTCATTACGGTTGATATTGGATGCTTATGAGCGGAAGTGAGTGGCTTCATTTAGGCTCCCACATGGTGTAAAGAATCTCTATAAATGTCAATGTTTTGAGCAGTGCTAATACTTAGCTTTGTTCAGGCATGTTTTGTTTTACTATTGCTTTGTTGGTTAGATTTGCACAATATGTTAAACCAGAATGAAACAAAATATACTTCTCAAAAGAATAAAGGGAACACTCAAATAACACATCTGTTCTGTCGAGCTCTCTGGTAGAATCCTCCCGAAAGTTCACAGATACAAATTTCAGACACACACACGTTTGAAAATTCAAAACAATGTTCTTTATACCGAAAATTCAAATAAACTAAGCACTCTTTTTGTATAGCAAAGAGCACTCGTCTCCAAAAAAACTGGTAATTTGTACAAGTCACTTAGCAGTTCTGTGACACTTAGCTTGCAGCTGTGAGGCAATTCACAGTCCTTCTTCTTTCACAAAGTGAAATACACTTTGTTCTGGTTTAGTTTCAAAGCGGGGAAAAATCAGCACACAAAAGGTCAAAGTCAGTAAAGCAGTCACGAAACATATAGATCAGATAATCCTCCACAATGGCCAAACCCACAGGCTGCTATTTATAGCAGCCTCACTAATTACCACAGCCCCACCCAACCACAGGTGGCCTCATTTTCTTTGATAATAATCTCTCAGTTGTTGCTGCCTATGCATCGCTCTCCACATGCGTGGCTGTATCATTAAATCTTGTTCCGAATCCAAGGAGGAGCTAGATAATTGATCTCCTTCTGAGCTGTCTGCCCCACTCTCCTCCTCTCTGTCACTCATGTCTTCTTGGTCAGAGGAGCCTTCATCAGCAGATTCCACCAGGAGCAAAACAGGCCTGCGGCATGTGGATGTCTCTCCCACATCCACAGTCCTTGGGGCAGGAACTGGGGCAGAGCTAACCACAACACACATCCTAGATCTGAATGAATGAAATATTCTCATTGAATTCTTTGTTCTGTACAAAGTTGAAAGTGCACAACAACATGTGAAATCGATTGTCAATCAATGTTGCTTCCTAAGGGGACAGTTTGATTTTACAGTAGTTTGATTTACTCGGAGTTATATTGCATTATTTAAGTGCTCCCTTTATTTTTTTGAGCAGTGTAGTTTTGGTTTGGGGTTTTTTTTGTATCTGAAAAGGGAACATATTATGGTTCTGCAGTTGATGGAAGGTGTCTTGGAAACATTCTTTGCTGGAGCAAAGATTAAAAGGGAAAGTTTCCCCTTGGACATACGTACTAGTTGTTCCTGACTCTAGGGGGCGATACTCACCCCTGTTTCTAGGCCAAATAGCCAGCACCATCTGATGACGATTCCATAGTCATGTGGCCAGCATGACTAAACCCTGAAGATGCAAACTGTTACCTTCTCACCAAGGTGGTCCCTATTTTTCTATTTGCATCTTTATATGCTTTCAAACTGCTATGTTGGCAGGTTGCCCAGGAAGCAGAGTAACGATGCTGAGACAGGAGCTGGATTTAATAATGGGTCACTTTATTGATTAGCATAAATTTAAATAAATTTAAATAACATCAATTTGAATAACATCAATTTAAATAACGTAACTCAAACGTTATAACAGTGTAAACAAAGGACCTGCAGAGGCCAACAACGAATGGGGTGGAATTTACCTGTCAAAACATTCATGGCAACTCTTGGGCATAACTCCTTGCTGATCCAGGTGAAGGTAGCCACCTTCACCTGTATCCGAGCCACGCCCATAAGCGTGTGGGAGGAGCTCACCGTCCAAACCCCGAGGGAAATTGGATAAGGTGAGTCCCATGGGCATCCCCTCTCCAATCCCCAAAGTTGCACGAACCTATAGTTCATGGGGAGAGGAGGTCCATCATCTTGAAAAGATGCCCAAAATGAGAACGTGCAGTTGTTCCTACTGCCCATTTCTGCCCCTAACCTGCCAAACCCCAGTGACCAGAGGGAAGCCAAATTAATCCAATGTATCTCTACATTGCGCCACACCCCCTAACCAGTCCATCCTTAACGACAGTGTGGAATAGGCGGAAAAACGGCCGCACCAAAGAGAGACCGCTAAAAATTCCTATTCGGCCCCGAGGCAACCCTGTCCAGCACAATGTATGATAGAGGAGGGCGGGTGGGTATTCGCTTTCAGGATAGCCGAGGGTGAGAGGAGGAGGTCCGCTTCGACCCACCCTTAAATAGGGTGACTTAGGACCTCCTCCCTGGCCCAAGAAGCTGAACTTCCGGTTTTCACCCGGAAGCCAGAACAGGCACTGGCAGCGTCTCCCCAGCTCCGGGGGCAATTTCGGCTGGCTCATAAAGGCGCCGGCTGTGCATATCTGGGGCAAGTAATGGAAGCTCACTCCATTACCTGGCACTAAGGGTTTGAAACACCAAACTGCCAACTTTTCTGATCGACAAGCTCAGCATCTTAGCCTCTGAGCCACTCTGTCCCCTAGCAAAAAAGAATAGGTAACTCCTTTAAACATGATCAATCACTTAAATAAGTTGTGAAAATTTTGGGCTTTAAGCAGGAATTTGGGGAATGAGTCAAAGAAGGGTGCTGCTTATTGTTGTTTTGATGTTGTTATCAAGTTTAAATTGCATGTTTGAATAAGTGTGTGCATACACTGACACCCACATCCCCACTTGCAAACACTCAGCCTTATTTCATTTCTGCTGGTTGATCTATTGTCATGTCACTTTGGAGGTTGCTTTGATTTGCTTGATTGAAGTGACAGGAAAGCACTTGTAATAAATAAAGGAGTTAAATAAATAAAACAGGCTTGGCACATTGGTTGAATTAAGCTAGTGACTCCTTTCATGCTGCCTGTTAAAGAAATAAGCTGGCAATAACAAGGGCAAAAGCAAGGGGATATTCACTATAAATGTGGAATAAATGGGGGGGAAATTTGGGCTTTAAGCAGGAATGGTTAAGAATGGTTAAGTAATAACATCAATGAATACTTGGTAAAATTGTTCTAACCTATTTGTTCTTGGATTCTAACACTAATTCAGTATTCAATATTTGTCTCTTGGGTTGTAAATACTGTATTTTATTGTAAATACTGTATTTTACATTAGGAGAAAGGATTTAAGTATTACCTTTATTTTATGGTTCGGCAAATGAATTAATTGACCTTGATTATGCAAATGCCTGTGACACTAGATTTGATTTAATATGGATGAGCTTTACAATCTATTCAGATTTTTGCAACCACATTTTTACAGAGAACATGATTTTAGATCTGTGAAAAAAATATTTTTTAATAACAGACATCCTTTTTCAGCTTGATTTGAAATTATTCCAGAACTTGAAAGATCTTTTGACAAGCCTTGGGGAATGCATTATTTCTAATTTCCAGAATTACTCTCTCCATTTTAGAAGGCAATTATACCTTATTGGAGTTGTGTAAACGTTACTTTACCATACACCTGTAAATGCACTTGAAATGAAATCATCTTGTATGGGTTCATGACGAAAAGGTTCTTAGAAATTCAGTTGCTTTCTGCTAAGGAGAAAAAAAACTGCATTGCAAAATTCAGAAAAATATGAATTTTGCAATTGTTTTCCTTCCCGTTCAAGAGCAGATTATAGATTATATGTCCTCCATGCTTGTGTAAAATCAGACTTAATAAAATCAAGATCCTTTTGCTGAGACTGAATTAAAGTTTGAAAATTTCATTGTTGGATATATACCCTTCAAAAAGACCTTGTCCATGTAGCAGAATAATCAAACAACTGGCAACTTCCAATCTCAACCAAAAAGTGCTCCATCTTATACATTGGCAAAAAGAGTCAGAATACAAAATACAAATTTGGTGGAAACAAACTTGTAGATGACCCTCACTTTGTATCCAATTACCTAAATGTTAGAGCCCACTGTAAAAACATTGCCAAAAAAGTACTAAGTTGCAAATCTAGTCCCACGCAGCTTCTTCTCTAGCAATATTATACTGCTAGCCAGAGCTTACAAAACATTTGTTATACCAATTCTAGAATACAGCTCACCTGTCTGGAACCCGCATTGCATATCAGACATTAATACAATTGAGAGAGTTCAGAAATATTTCACAAGAGTCCTTCACTTCTCCACTCACAACAAAATATTCCACCAGACTTGAAATATTGGGAAATATTGGGATTATTCCACCAGACTTGAAATATTGGGATTAGACAATTTACAACTATGTCACCTCCAATGTGATCTAAATGTAGTTCATAAAATCATATATCAAAATGTCCTTCCTGTTAATGAGTACTTCACCTTCAACTGCAGTAATACACGAGCACGTAATAGATTCAAACTCAATGTAAACTACTCCAAACTCGACTGCAGAAAATACGACTTCGGCAATAGAGTGATCAATGCCTGGAATGTACTACCTGACTCTGGTTTCTTCCCCAAACCCCAAAAACTTTAACTTTAGACTGTCTACAAGTTGACCTCTCCCTGTTTCTAAGAAGTCTGTAAGAGGCGTGCCTATTCTACTGTCCTATTGTTCTTTTTTATCGATACTTTTTACTTATGTTATGTTTATACAAACTACTACTATCCTACACATGTTTGACAAATTAATAATAATAATAATAATAATAATAATAATAATAATAATAATAATAATAATACCACCAATGAATATTTGGGCAATCTACATTTGTTAAATTGCTGGTCTTTTTCATTGCAGTCTCCTATACCAGTCCAAGTATTTATGCCATGTGTTTGTTGGGTAATAACTTATGATAAATTTCATGTAAATATTTTTCCTGTGTCTTTTCTTTAAAACAATTGAAAATATTCCTGCTTTTTTGGATGAAGTGACCAATTAACTTGAAATATGAGACAGCTTGTATACTGTTCCAAACACCATATATTCCATATTTTTAAAGAGAATGACATTATAGAGCTTGCTTTTATTATAAAGCACTGTGATTTTTTTTCCTGAATCTTCACAAGATATTATTCAAAAACTCATGCTGCCATTTTATGTGATTTCATTAGCCTTTACATTTAGAATTGCTACAAAATAAATGCTGAATTTATTCTGCACACACAGCAAAGCAAATGGAATGCATTAGTATATTGGCAGGTAGGCCTACTACAAAAACCAAAGAAATGTACATATTTCCAATTTACTGCCAAATATTTCCTGGCTACTGCATTGCAGTTCAGAACTAGTCAATGTTTCCTACAGAAACTAATAGCAAGTGAAAACATTTGGTGGAGAAATTTGGCCATAAAACAGTTGAAATACCTCTGAGCCAAGTTGATCCCATTAAAAGCCCAGTTGAGAAAGATTTAGGTGTCATTATGATCCTTTGAAAACAGCAATAACAGTTGGGAGAGTTTAGCCATCCTAACAGGAAGAGGTTGTTAAGATCTAGGATTAGTTTTCTATGTACAGTCAATCATTTACTTTGATACATTCTAAAGATGGCCATCTGATAGACTGCGAGAGTGTTGGACTTGACATTATATTGGGCTTGTGATATAATGTTGGGCTTGTGATTCATGGTACTGGGCTCAGCAGGCTAGCATCTCAGATGACCTTTATTTTGATAAATATATGAACCCAGAAACCTATTTTGCCATAGATGCTTTCTGGCTAAAACCCAGCTTTCATCAAGCCACTGGATCTAGCACCCAAAACCAGTTTGTAAGTCTACAGATAAGACTGCGAGGTCCCTGACTTCACTCCTAGCCTGAAAATATTTTTTAAAACTTTATAGTTTGGAGCAAATAGACCTTGCAATCTTATCTGATGTTAGCTTTAAGCCAGTGTGTTACTAAGAAAATTGTTATCATTTGCAGACACCTTTCTCTCTCTCTCTTGCTCTTTCTCTCATACTGAAATATAAGTATTTTTCAAAGTCAAGTTTTAAGCTCTCAGACAGAGTGATGGCAATAATAATGATGATGGCTGAGAGGGAAACAAGATTGCCTTAAATGTTTTACTTGAGATAAATGAGTACATTTCACCCAGTAATAAATGGAAAATTCAAACATAAGATATTACACTTGTTTTATTAAAGCAGAAATTAACATTATCAAGTTACAAGATTCAATGGGAGTTGGGGAGGTTGGGTTGATGTAGGACCAATAAAGGAGAATGTTTGTATTTTAGGACTGAAATGAAGGCCTAAGCAGGGGGTTGGACTAGAAGATCTACAAGGTCTCTTCCAGCTGTGTTATTCTGTTCTGTTCTGTTCTCTTCTACTCTACTCTACTCTACTCTAATCCAATCCAATCCACTCCAATCCACTCCACTCCACTCCACTCCACTCCATTCCATTCCATTCCATTCAACGGTACAAGACTGAAAGATATAGATAGACCTGACTCATAGCTGTTGTGGTTAGCTCTGGCCGAGCTCCTGCCCCAAGGACTGTGGATGTAGGGGAGACATCCACATGCTGCAGGCCTGTTCCCCCCCCCGGTGGAATCTGCTGATGAAGGCTCCTCTGACCAAGAAGACATGAGTGACAGGGAGGAGGAGAGTGGGGCAGACAGCTCAGAAGGAGATCAATTATCTAGCTCCTCCTTGGATTCGGAACAAGAGTTAATGATACAGCCACGCATGCAGAGAGCGATCCATAGACAACAACAACTGAGAGATTATTATCAAAGAAAATGAGGCCACCTGTGGTTGGGTGGGGCTGTGGTAATTAGTGAGGCTGCTATAAATAGCAGCCTGTGGGTTTGGCCATTGTGGAGGATTATCTGATCTATATGTTTCGTGACTGCTTTACTGACTTTGACCTTTTGTGTGCTGATTTTTCCCCGCTTTGAAACTAAACCAGAGCAAAGTGTGTTTCACTTTGTGAAAGAAGAAGGACTGTGAATTGCCTCACAGCTGCAAGCTAAGTATCACAGAACTGATAAGGGACTTGTACAAATTACCACATTGTTTGGAGACAGTGCTCTTTGCTATACCAAAAGAAGGCTTAGGTTAAGTGAATTTTCATTATAAAGAACATTGTTTTGAATCTTCAAACGTGTGTGTGTCTGAAATTTGTACCTGTGCATTTTTGGGAGGAGTCTACCAGAGAGCCCGACAGAACAATAGCATTACCAACAGTCGGACACAATGGAATGGATAATACCATTATCATCCTATAAATATGTATTGAGAGACATAACAATAACATTTATAAAAATACAGAGACGAATATGCAGAATCTCTGAAATATATGAATTACTTCCAAATGGTAACAGGACCTCCCCTTTTTCTAGCAAGCACAGAAAAGGAAAAGAATGGGGCAAGAACCACCTTATCAGAGGACAAGCATACTCACTCAGTCTGCTGAGAAGAAAAATAAAATAAAATAAATAAAAGACCAAATGACAGGCTTTAGTTCTCCCATTGGAAAATGAGAAAAGAAATCAAATAAATACAGTGAGGCTACATGCCAGAAAAGAAGAAACCCAAATTTTCTATCATGATAAGGATTGCACGGTAAGCAACTTCTTATCCATCATTGAGTGGTACTAACTCCTACAAAAAAAGAGAGAGAAGCAGAGCAGATGTTGTGCTTTATTTGGCGTTTCTAGGCATGCAATGTAGTACATCTTAGATGTACTTTACTTCAAAAAAAGGGGAAGAATCAAACTTGATTGGCACTTTTGCTGCAGAAATGTAGAAAGCATTCTAAAAAAGCACTCATTAGCACCTAGAGTTACATGATAATTTTTTTCTCTGCTGTAAAATGTAATTATAGGAGAATTGTTTATGCCTAGTGAAGACCAAAGAAACAGGTGTCTTCCATTTTCTTTGGGACACAGAACCCGAAATGGGATGTCATATTTTGCCCTGGCTTGTTTCAGACTTTGAAGTTCACCAAGTAAAAGCTTTGCTTGGCCATCATTTGGCTTATATCTTTGTCAACGTTTCCACCCCTTAAAAGGCACCGACAAGCTGCATTCAGATATTTTTAGGAAAGGCTTTTTAAAGCTTTTGCAGCCTGGGTGTGCAGAATACTGAAATAGCCAGTTTTGCAGAGGGACGACATTTAACAGAACCTGGAAAAGAATATCCAGATGTGGTATTCAGCAGGTTTGAACCAATTTGGGCGAACCTATAGCAGCTACTGCAGGGCGGGACTGCTCCCCAGCCCACCCGCCTGGAATTAATATCCTCCTAGTTAGCCACATTTTTGAGGCTATGCGCATGCACGTAATGTGTGAATGCATGTAAAGCACATGCTTCGCAGGCTGTGCGCAGATGGTGCATGCATCCTTGACTACTGCTCATCTGTCTGGAACCCATACCACATCTCAGACATCAACACCCTTGAAAACGTCCAAAGATATTTTACCAGGAGAGCCCTTCATTCCTCCACTTGAAACAGAATATCCTACGAAAATAGACTAACAATCCTGGGTCTAGAAAGCCTAGAACTACGGCGCTTAAAACACAATTTAAGTATAGCCCACAAGATCATATGCTGCAACGTCCTACCGGTCAATGACTACTTCAGCTTCAACCGCAACAACACAAGAGCACTCAACAGATTCAAACTTAATACGAACCGCTCCAAACTTGACTGTAAAAAATATGACTTTAACAATCGAGTTGTCGAAGCATGGAACTCATTACCGGACTCAATAGTGTCAACCCTTAACCCCCAACATTTCTCCCTTAGACTACCCACGATTGGCCTCTCCAGGTTCCTAAGAGGCCAGTAAGGGGCGTACATAAGTGCACGAGTGTGCCTTTCGTCCCCTGTCCAATCGTCTTTCCTTTATCTCATTTATCATGTATACTTTCTTCCTTTCATATATCTTCTCTTCTATTTTCTTTTATCCTTATATATATTACTACATGTCTATTTTCTTCCTATGTATTTGTGTATTGGACAAATGAATGAATGAATAAATAAATAAATAAATAAATAAATAAATAAATAAATAAATGCAAGTAATGCGATAGGGAAGGTTCATATTTGTGAACCAGTAGGGAAGGTAAGTGAATACCACACTTGAGAATATCATATTGTTGTATACTGAGATTTTAATTCCCCCTCCCTCCCCACACACAGTTTCTACTGTTGGATGTTAGCCTCTTTCCCCTATATTTTGGTTGTCTTGTGGACAGCAATCCAATGCACTAAAACATACTTTGTTTTATGTTTGGTATGAATGCTACTGTTTGGTTTTTAAGTAATGATAGGGTTTTATATGTTTTTAATATTAGATTTGTTCCACTGTTATATTGTTTTTATTGATGTTGTGAGCCGCCCTGAGTCTTCAGAGAGGGGTGGCATAAATAAATAAAAATAAATAATAAATAATAATTCCGTAATGGCATAGAATACTCTAAGTTACTATAAGCTTTCTCTCTCTCTCTCTCTCTCTCTCTCTCTCTCTCTCTCTCTCTCTCTCTCTCTCTCTCTCTCTGTGTGTGTGTGTGTGTGTTTGTACTCATAGAATTCAAGGGGGGGAAACCTATCAGAATGGTTACTGGGAGTGAAAAGGAACTTGAAGTAATAATCAACAATCAATCAACTCCAGAGTTGACTGCCCTGTCTAAGCAGACCACCCTGCTTTCCACTGGGAACTTTTATACTGCACAAACCACAAAGAGGGCTGAGAAAGTATTTACAAATCTCTCACATCCTGGACATAAACTTCTTTTAACTTCTCAGGACATTGCATGCCAAAGGAACTAGACACAAAGACAAGTTTTTCCCCTCATGACATCACTCTGCTTAAACTTCTAATTTGCACAGCACTGTCTTATGCCTAACAATATTTACCCATGTAGTAGTTCTGTATTACTATTATATTTCTCATCTTCTCAAATCTTTCCTACTACCTTCTTCTGTAGGTATCTTATGATTTATCACTTGTTCTTTGTGTTTTATGATTTATGATCTATGGTTTACCACTTTTTCACTTGTATGTACACTGAGAGTTTATGCACTGGAGACAAATTCTTTATGTGCCCAATCACACTGGGCCAATCAAGAATATTCCTATTCCTATTCTCAACTGAGGTCATCAGGGAAACAAGATAGTCAGGAAATTCCTGTTGCAAACAATGGATCAATACTTAGTTGATCTGAAAAAATGGACCTGAACTTGCTGGAAAATGCTAGAAGAGAAAGAAAGGAAGACAACAATCACATAGAGTATACAACATTAGCATAGACATCCTTGCTATATCTACATATCTATTTCCTTATATAAGCTACATATCTATCTCCTTATATAAGCCCTTGGGTTTCAGGATATGATCATGATAAAAAAGAATGGCTGGATAGAGATCATCTATACCTCCTTTTTGGATATCTGAAGAAGGTATCTCTTGTTGTTCTTGTTTCGTTCTGACATTTCTTCTCAGATTTAAAGAATGGGGGAAATAAATGAAGGCCACCTCTTTGGGATGATTACTAGTGTTGGGCGAACCGAACCTGCACAATTCAGGTCTGTACCGAATTTTGTGGTGTTCAGCATGCCGAACCCAAACCTGAATTTTTTTAAAAAATCATGTTCTGGTTCGGCGTTCGTGCCGAGCACCGCGAAGTGCCATCACCCGGCTGTCATCTGCTGAGAAGAGGAAGAGGAGCTGGGTGCCGGTGGTGGCGGAGGAAGGCGAACACCGGGGTGCTATTGGCCAGTTGGGAGGCTGGGAGGGAGGGACAAAAGGAGCTAGGGAATCCCATGAAGGGATTCCGGGGGCAGAGCTTTGACGTCACGTATACTGGCAGATTACTAAGCACGCCAAGGTGATCACTTCCTGGATTATTGTGGCGGCACTAGAATAATGGAGGGAGGATGGAATCCAGGAAGTAATCATCTTGGCATGCTTAGCAACCTGCCAGTATACGTGATGTCAAAGCTCCGCTCCCGGAATCCCATCGTTTTTTATTTTTACAGATTTTTTTTTTTTTATGAAAAAGGATGCTGCAGCAGTGCCGCAAGCAAAGGGAGGTCCTTTCACATAATTTTTTAAAAATTATTTTAACATGAAAGGACCTCCCTTTGCTTGCGGTGCCGCTGCGGCATCCTTTTTCAAATAAATAAAAATTAAAAATCCATAAAAATAAAAAATGATGGGATTCCAGGGCCGGAGCTTTGATGCCATGGACCGTTCGGAGTTCGGGTTTGGGTTCGGCCGAACTTTGCGTGAAGTTCGTCCGAACTTGCCGAACCCGAACACCGTTGGGTTCGCCCATCACTAATGATTACTACTTTGATCAGTCAATAAAATATCAATTTCCAATGTCTGGATCAAACTGAAACACAGACACACCCGTATTTGCAATGTCTATTGTTTGAAAGATAAAAGTGAGATTTGATTTTCACCTTTTGCAATTATTTTGAGGGTGTGTATGATGCTGACTCTATTTTGCCTTTCAGAATGGGGTCAATTTATCAGAAGCCTTAGGGGACAATATTGTGTCATGTCAAAACTAGATGGCAATCTTATTCCAGTGGTAGTGAATATAATTTTTCTGATTGATATAGTGAGGAATTCAAGCTTTTCTCATCCAAAAAATAGTTAAAAGACTGAGTGAAGTGCCTTTGTTGTTGTTGTGGGGAAAAGGAGGAGGAGGAGGAGGAAGAGGAAGGAATATTGTGTATGTTCATCACTGTGAGTTATTTGTAAATTAATAAGTGCAGGGTAAAAATCTAACCAAATCAATCAATCTTAGTATTGTTGTACAAGCGATTGTCATTTTGAAATTGCTAGTACCTCATTACTACAGCTTTTTTAGCATCTGATTTGACAGTGAAAGTGTATCTTTCTTTGGGCTTACCTTATTAAATTAGCACAACAGCAGCATACATTTCTTCAGCTAAGCAACGTGTACCTAAAGATAATTATTTCTAATTTTGAATGGCTTCAGATCCAAAACATTTGTCTCAGTAATGCACAGAGTACAGTTTCTAAACTTGATACTTCTTTGGGTAATAGATCATTCTAACAATATCTGGGTTTTAAAGGTTATTATTAGAGTAAGCAGTGAATGTGAAGAGGGAGCTATAAAACGTGCAATGCATTTTTTTTTCAAAAAAATACCACCATCCTTTGACAGAAATATCTTAGAATATCCCATATCTTGAAATCTCCAGTCATAAAATTTATCTTCTAGAGAGGGAAATAAGGGGAGAGAGGGAGACATAAAACATGCCAGAACACATAATGACGTAAAACATGTTCAGAATATGAAAAGAGAAGTGATTCAAGGCTTTTTGAGTAAACAAGATTTCACCATGTTATTATACTAAAAGCATGTTGGCAGAGTGATGCACGGCAAGCCGAAAGCCCAAAGGAGGAAAATGTTGCCTTCGTAGTTGTTGTGGTTGGCTCTGGCCCAGCTCCTGCCCCAGGGAATGTGGAGGTGGATGCAGGGGAAACTTCAACATGTCATAGGCCTGTTTTATTGCCGACAGAGGCAGGTAGTTCAGTTTCATTAGAAGAAGAAGAAGGTGGGAGTGACTTAGAAGAGGGGGGCTTGACACACAGCCCAGGAAGTCAATCTCCATTATCTTCGGTAGATTCGGATGCGGAAGTCCTGGACCCACACAGGCGCAGAGTTATGCGTAGAATAGACCAATTGAGGGCATATTACAGGAGATAAGAGAGGCCACCTGTGTTTGGGTGGGGCTCCAGTAATTAGTGCTGCTGATATAAATAGCAGCGTGTGGGTTTGGCCGTTGTGGAAGATTATCTGATCGTTGTGCTTCAGGACTGCCTTGCTGTCTCCAGACTTTGTTGATTTTTCAAGACTTTGAAACCAAAGCAGAGCAAAGTGTGTGTGTATTTCACTTCATGGAAGAAGAAGGGCTGTGACGTTTCTTCACAGCTGCAAGCTAAGTACTTAAGGACTGGTTAAGGGAATTGTACAGACTACCAGGTTGTTTTGGGACGAGTGCTCTTTGCAATACAAAAAGAGTGCTGAATTTATTTTGAATTTTGTGATAAAGAACATTGTTTTGAATTTTCAAACGTGTGTGTGTCTGAAATTTGTACCCTTGAATTTTCGAGAGGCTCATACCAGAGAGCCCAGTAGAACTGTAGTTTCAACAGTTGGATTGAAAAAAAACAACAACAAAACCCTGGTGTATTGTTTGAGATCATGAAAAAACTAAGACTGGTTTAATAGGATTGCTAAAAACCAGAGGTGAAATCCAGCAGGTTCTGGAGAAGCAGTAGTATAAATTTTGAGTGGTTCAGAAAACTGTCAAATACCACCTCTAACAGGCCCCATAGTGGGGTGGGAATGGAGATTTTGCAATATCCTTCCCCCAGGAGTGGGGAGGGAATGGAGATTTTGCCACGCCCACCAAGGCACACCACATCCGCCAAGCCACGCCCACAGAACCAGTAGTAAAAAAAATGGACCAATGCTAAAAACCATTTTTTTTCTATGCAAAGATTTTTTTTCCTCTCCAATCACGTGTACAAAAAAATACCATTAGTATTGAATTACATTACAATGAATCATTTTTACAATTTTGGTATACATAATTTAACCAATGCTACCTCCTTTACATTTGACATCTGAACAAAAATAATTACCCCAATTTCTTACATAGTATTAAAAAAGACTGTTAGCCAATACACATTCTAGGCTGTTCCTAATCTTAATCACATCTAATTAATTAGGCCATAGTGTTTCAATTTTCTCCAAATCGCCTCCATATCAATTTTCATATGTATTTTTAACCTTCTTTTATAATAAATGCCCTTTCAAAGAGAAAAAAACATTAAAAGGAGCAAAAATTTCTAATTACACCCAACAGTATTTAAATTGAATACAGCCCTTGCTAAAAAATAATTATACCAACTTCAAGGGGTAAGTAAAAAAAATAAAATAGATAAAAATTATGTAGAGGGGAAAAAACCCCAAATAATATATCCTTAATATTGCCAAATTAATAAACCAAATTAATAAACCTAATAAAAAATAATTCCCCGTGCCTCTCCACTAAAAACCATTTTAATTCATCCTAAGAGATGGTCCAAGTACATAGAACATCTTGGGATCCTCATGTTGTATCCCACAGGACAAAATCATCACCTTGAGGTTCGACTACTGTAATGCTCTTTACATGGGGCTACCTTTGAAAAGTGTTCGGAAACTTCAGATCGTGCAGAATACAGCTGCGAGAGCAGTCATGGGCTTCCCTAGGTATGCCCATGTCACACCAAAACTCCGCAGTCTGCACTGGTTGCCGATCAATTTCCGGTCACAATTCAAAGTGTTGGTTATGACCTTTAAAGCCCTTCATGGCATCGGACCAGAATATCTCCGAGACCGCCTTCTGCCGCACGAATCCCAGCGACCAATTAGGTCCCACAGAGTGGGCCTTCTCTGGGTCCCGTCAACTAAACAATGTCGGTTGGCGGGCCCCAGGGGAAGAGCCTTCTCTGTGGCGGCCCCGACTCTCTGGAACCAGCTCCCCCCAGAGATTAGAACTGCCCCTACCCTCCTTGCCTTTCGTAAACTCCTTAAAACCCACCTTTGCCGTCAGGCATGGGGGAACTGAGATGTCTGTTTAATAATGGGGTTTTTAAATATTTTATATTGTAAATTATTAGATTTGTTATAAACTGTTTTTATTGTGTTGTGAGCTGCCCCGAGTCTACGGAAAGGGGCGGCATACAAATCTAATAGATAGATAGATAGATAGATAGATAGATAGATAGATAGATAGATAGATAGATAGATAGATAGATAGATGGATGGATGGATGGATGGATAGATAGATAGATAAATAAATAAATAAAAAAAAGTATTGAATTAGCTGAACCCAAAAGGAGATGCGTTCTTTGCATGACCCAAGAAAATCTCACCTGGTCCCTCTCTGATTTCATGCCAACAGCAGAGTTTTATTTAGGAAAAAACCCTTTTCCATGTGATGTCTAAATGAGGTATAATTTTAACTGTTGAGTTTTAAAAAGTCCCTCATTTTTTCATCTTCCAGACTAGGAGAGAGCAGTAACAAAAATATAATAGTGTTATATAACAGAGCTGCCAATAAAGCAGTATGATGATTTCAATGAAGTGGGTGTTAAAAACTCGTTAAAACTGTGGGGTTTGTTGCTGCTGTAGTTGTTGCTGTTAATTTGCATGGTTTTAAAAGTCAAAAGAATTCAAAGAGCACAGAATTATTGACAAGTATCACCACCTGAACTAAAGATAGCACATGATATATAAAATTGTGTATATCAATTAAAAGAAAAAGAAAAAAAAGAAAAAAAGGGGGGAAAGGGGGAAAGGAATAGAAGACACAATTTTATATTAAACAGTATAATCCTAAATTCATATCTATCTGTTATCCATCCATCCATCCATCCATCCATCCATCCATCTATCTATCTATCTATCTATCAATCTATTTGTTACCCCCTGCTTAGGCAGGAAACCCTACACCACTTCAGACAAATGATTATCCCATCTCTTCTTAAAAATTTCCAGTGTTGGAACATTCACAACTTCAGGATGCAAGTTGTTCCACTGATCAATTGTTCTGTCAGGAAATTCTTCCTTAGATCTAGATTGCTTCTGTCTTTGGTTAGTTTCAAATCTGTTTCTTGCCTTGCCATTTGGTGCTTTGGAAAATAGTTTGATCCGCTTGTCTTTGTAGGAGGAGTTCAAATATTGGAACACTATTATCATGTCTCACCTAGTCCTTCTTTTCTTTAGACCATACATGCCCAATTCCTTTAACCATTCTTTGCATGTTTTAGCCTACAGCTCCCTAATCATCTGTGATGCTCTTCTCTGTACTATTTCCAGAGTCTCAACATAATTTTTTATATTGTGGTGAGCAGAACCTGATGCAGTGTGGTCTTACTAAGGCTTACTAAGATACAACTGGCACACCGGCTAGTCGTAAACAATGACCAACCTAGTTTATTTATTTATTTATTGTTAGAGTTGAAAGGGACCATGAAGGCCATTGAGTTCAACCCCCTGCCCAAGCAGGAACTCTATAGTACACCAGTCAAGTGGCAGTTCAATCATCTCTTAAAAATGTCCAGAGTGTTGGAGTTCACAACGTCCGCTGGTAGGTTGTTCCATTGGTTGATCGCTCTGACCGTCAGGAAGTTCCTCCTTATCTCCATGTTGAATCTCTCCTTGGTCAGCTTCCAGCCGTTGTTCCTCGTCCGGCCCTCTGGTGCCCTGAAGTGATCCCCTCCTCTCTGTGACATCCCCTCGTATACTTGTAGACTGCTATCATGTCCGCTCTGGCCCTCCTTTTCTCGAGGCTATCCATGCCCAGTTCCCTCAGTCTCTCTTCGTAAGTCTTGGTTTCCAATCCCTTAATCATCTTGGTTGCTCTTTTTTGCACCTTCTCCAGAGTTTCAATGTCTGTTTTGAAGTGCGGTGACCAGAACTGAATACAGTACTCCAGGTGTGGTCGGACCAGGGCGTAGTAGAGTGGTATTAAGACTTCCCTGGTCTTGGAGTGTATTCCCCTGTTGATACAGCTTAGGATTGTGTTGGCTTTTTAAACTGCTGCTGCACATTGTTGGCTCATTAGTTGTAACCTCTATCTGTCTCTCAAGCAATAGCCATGAACTCAGAGGACCCTTAAGCTGTTTTTTCCCCTCTAGTGACGGTGCTAATTCATCCAGAATCATACCTGAGCAGAAACAACAAATTACACTGATATACTGTATATGGTTAAAAGAGCACTACGTCCCAAAGCTACACCCTATTCACTTCCTTTCTCCTGCTCCCACTCTTGAATGTTTCTAATTTAGATAACATGAAGAGAAATGCATTATGGTGGTTGATCACACAATCAGCCAGATGTTTAGATTGGCTATGGCATTTTTACCCACTTAACGAGTGGTTACTGAGGACCAGAGATAGATGACAGACAGATGTTCCTATTTGCTGGGGTTTGAGATATCATGGAAATGTGAACTGTTCCAAGTAAAGGAGCCTTTTGTAATTGTCCATAGTGATTTTGTTAGTTCCAATGGTGTTCAGGTAATCCTACAGATGTTTTGAGATTTCTTAGAAGGAGTCTATCATTATTTGTATGGAATTTGTTTTCCTTTGCTAGAGTCATTCTACTTTCATTTGCAGGTTTTTGTATTTGGTTATTATTCTTCAGTTCTTTTTCATTTATTCTGTTGTTTCCAGGTATGGCAACTTCCACTGTTTTATTTTGTCTTTCTTATTGTCTTATTTACAGTGTAATATGACAGGTACTTGCCTGTTTGAAAACCCACCTCTGTCGTCAGGCATGGGGGAATTGAGATATTCCCTTCCCCTAGGCTTATAAAAAAAATTATGCATGATATGTCTGTATGTATGATTGGTCTCTTAAATTAGGGTTTCTTTTTAAAATTAACTTAAATATCAGATTTGTTTATATTGTTTTATTATTGTTGTTAGCTGCCTTGAGTCTGCAGAGAGGGGCGGCATACAAATTTTCATTAATAAATAAAAATAAATAAATAAATAAATTTTAGCATTTTTCGTTTTCTATTGCTTTGTCTATTTGTGGTCCTACCAGTTGTTCTTTGCAGATATTTCAATGCACCAAAGTTGCTACTTTATCATGCCATTGTTTGTGGTCAACCTATGCGATCTTATTTGTTTTGCAAAATTATCATCTATGTCTTTATACCTTCATGAAATCTGACTTCCAACAAAGTTTAGGAAAGATCAGGTTCAAATTTAGTCCAGTTTAGAAGATTTAATTCGTAGTTCTCAAAAATCTGACCAAATCAGGCAACTAAATTTTGGATTTGGCTGAATGAGATGCATAGCTTTGTACCATAAGTTCATTTTGGATAGAAGAAATGCAACTCTGGTAGGAAAATCTTGTTCTACATCACTGTTACAGAAGAAATAGAATTTTTTTTTATTTCATCATATTTCTATAGCTACCCCCAAGCTATGTGAATGGAGAGGCATAGAGCTCAGCCCATCTGCTGGTAAATTGGCTACTACCGGAAACGTATATCAATAATGCCTTATTTTTGGCTACTTACAAAGCCATGAAAGCTGACATGAAGCCAAGTTTGATCTGACACAAAATAATAATGAGGAGCAGGGGGAGGAGGCTCATTTCACATGAAAGTGACTCTGTCTGGGTAGCATATGATATTTAATTTAAAAAGCAGAGAGATCAACCTGCCAACAAAAGTGTGTATGGTTTTTCCAGTTGCAATGTATGGCTGTGAAAGTTGGACCATAAGAAAGACTGAGCACCAAAGAATTGAGGCCTTTGAACTATGGTTCTGGAGAAGACTCCTGCGAGTTCAATTGGACTCAAAACAATCAAACCAGTCAGTCCTGGAGGAGATCAACTCTGGTTGCTCTTTAGAAGGCCAGATCTTGAAGATGAAACTCAAACACTTTGGCCACCTAATGAGAAGGAAGGACTCCCTGGAGAAGAGCCTAATGCTGGGAACAATTGAGGGCAAAAGAAGAAGGGGACAGAGAATGGTGTAGTTGGATGGAGTCACTGAAGCAAGTAGGCTTCAGTTTAAATGGACTCCAGAGGATGATAGAGGGCAGGAAGGCCCCTGGGGGAATGTTGTTGATGGGGTCATCATGGGTCATACATGACTTCACAACTAACAACAACAAACATACATAATAAATAAGGGACTGGAAACCAAGACTTACGAAGAGAGACTGAGGGAACTGGGCATGGATAGCCTAGAGAAAAGGAGGGCCAGAGCTGACATGATAGCAGTCTACAAGTATAGGAGGAGATGTCACAGAGAGGAGGGGATCACTTTATTCTCCAGGGCACCAGAGGGCCGGACGAGGAACAACGGCTGGAAGCTGACCAAGGAGGGATTCAACATGGAGATAAGGAGGAACTTCCTGACGGTCAGAGCGATCAACCAATGGAACAACCTACCAGCGGATGTTGTGAACTCCAACACTCTGGACATTTTTAAGAGAAGATTGAACTGCCACTTGACTGGTGTACTATAGGTTTCCTGCTGGGCAGGGGGTTGAACTTGATGGCCTTCATGGTCCCTTTCAACTCTAACAATAAATAAATAAATAAATAAATAAATAAATCACAATTAAGTTGATTACGTAAAAACACACAAAGCAAATATACACTATCTTTGATTTCTATCGCTTTCACAAATTTCAAAACACTGTTAATATTGCATTGTTTTCTGTGCCTCTCTAACTTCACATTTTGATGTCCTTTGGGAGTGTGGTTAGCAAACATTTCAGACTAAAATAGCATTATTTTTTTATTACTTTCTTTACCAAAAAATAAAAAATAAAAGGTCAGAAACACCAAAGGAGGTAGTTGTTCCAGCGAGAAATTGGGATCTTTTTTTTTTTTGCTTACTTTGAGCATTGCACACTTCATGCCAAACCAAGTAACTGCCATAAAATAGTTTAATTACCCTCAATAAATTGGGAAATGATGCCAACCAACTAAGGTTAAGTATTTTGATTCCACTTAATTTATGGGCATATGAACCCGCTGAGATGAAACTGGCTCCATAATTATTTCTCAACTTTGCAGTTTTGGGTCGTATCAAGTACATCTTGTCATGTTGCAGCAGAAGAAGACAATGGTCAAGCATTTTTTTTCCTGGCTCA